>NC_069499.1:1068221221-1068496221 GCF_027579735.1 Bombina bombina
CAATGTGACTTTCATACCTAGAGTAGCATACAAAACATATACAGAGAGCAATATTTTCAAAATTAAAAGCTTAGATTCACCAATATACAAAATATTATAGCAAATAAAACAAGTATAACCAGCATATAGTTAGTATCTTCACAGGAATTAAGGCCACAAGTGAAAAAACATGTATGAAATTTATGAAGCTCTACAGAAAAAGAACGTATACAGTCCTGCAATAACTTTCCTTTTCTGTAAGTCGAAACCAGCAGCAGCCACTGTAGCTCTTGGACCCTGTCTAAGTCACCTAATAAGGGGGATCACGGATAGAGTGAGATATTCAAGAAAAAGTTCACAGGTTTCCCTATGTATATTCTTGTAGGATTGTAAATTAGTATCTACACCAGAATTAAGCCATACAGGTGTAAAAAAATTGCTGTAAATCAATTGGTGTCTTCACTGGGGTGATAAGCCAGGAATAGAGAAACAGATATAAGTCCTGTAAAAACTTTCTATACTTGTGTACAATACGCAGCAGGAACCATTACAGGTCTCACAGCCAGATTTGCCAAACATGTAAGGATCACCGATAAAGTAATAATTTAAAACAAAAATCTATTTTTTCCAACTATGTATTTTCACTGAGAGTAAGCCCAACAGGTGTAGAATCACTGTAGATGGGTATCTTCAATTGGGTAACAGGCCAGGGATAAGAAAACAGATATAAAAAAACTTTTATAATCTTGCATACATTTTCTTTGCTTATAATGAGGTAGGCAGCAGCGACAAGTATGGCTCCTATAACCAGACTAGTTTACCATCTGAAATCACAGATGGAGAGAAAAATAGGCCAATAATCTTGCTTTAAAGAAACTCAGTGAGGGTTAAGATGGCCAGAAATTTCAACAAACAAACAACTAAGGGAGTCTCTTAAAAAGGAAGCATTAATCAACAGCAGTTTTTGCCTTGATTTTTACCCCTTCTATTTTCAGATGTGGAAGTCAGTTTTCCATAATTAGAAGTCTCATATGAGGCAAACAAAGTAATAGTGTCTCTGTGGGTAAATTGGTCTCTTCACTGGGTTTTAACCATAGCAAAAGGCAGATGTGGGGACTTAAATAAACCTGCAGGAAATTTCCGTCTTTATTGTGTAGTAGACAAAGATTATAAGTGTATCCCACACTCCCAGACTACTTTACCAAGCTTGGGTTAATTTTCCAAGAATCAAACAAGCACAAATTTGCAGAATGTCAGTGAGTCTTCACCTGTGTTGGTGTCTTCACTGAGATTAAGTTAAAAGCAACATATGCAAGGCTACATAGGATTATTAGCAAGCAAAGTTTCGAATTTTACAAAGCTAAGATAAATCAACATGCACCTCACACTCTCAGACTGGAATACCAAACTACAGAACTTACAATTCTCTCCTTCTTATATATGTGGCACAGGATGACTCAATAGGAAGCTGTTTCAAAGTATATTCTCCACTTACATGGGGGTCTTTATAAGTTTTAAGCACCTCAAAGACTTTTAAATGGTTAAAATCCCTCCTTGTTCCAACATGAACTTCAACATCGCTGCATCGATACACAACACACTCAACGTGAGTGAAAAGCGCTGTTTGGAGGTGAAGCGGGTTGATGACGGACCCTGACCGGCTATTCCCTGCTCCAGCAGGCTCCAGGCATTCGTTCCCCCCGCCAAGGATTCAGCTTCACGGAGAAGAGCAACCTCAAATGCAGCGCATCAGGGTAACCACGTGGTAGCGTCCACGTGCTTGCAAGCTCATGTAACTCCACCCCCCCAGCCTAAAATTCAGTGGCATAAGGCTTGCTGGTAAGATGTCACTTACATATCCTTCAGGCAGCAGAAGAGCATGGTGAGGAAAGGTCTCTCTCCCAGCACTGGAGTATACTTCTTTCCAAAAACAGATATATAGATAGTAACACACCACTTATATATACAGGGCTCATTAAACCCATGCATCAGGGTAATCCTGGGACAAAAGCCTTAGTTTGTAAGCTCTGGGAATTGCCCTTTGCTACCGCCATACAGCTCATAACCTAGATTTATTTAATAGATTTACGTCTAATTTGCAGCGATTATTTTTCAATGGTCAAACTCAAGCCATCATTTGTATTATTTGCACAAGCCAATTACGACTGGAGTCTAGAGAAGACAGAGCTAGAACATCGGAAATGATAAACTGCAGATTAGGGACAGATATATAGGGCTCGATTTTTTTAACACTAAGGCTTACAGGGGCACGTATACGCGCCCCTGTACGCCTCAGCTCGCCTGTGGCGGGGCGAAATTACCCGCAGGTATTCGCCATTGCACACAAGCGCAATTTTGCGCTCGCGTGCAATCCCGCCCCCTGCCCGCGCGATTGGCTGTGCGCGGACAGGGGGCGGGATTGCACGCGAGCGCAAAATCTCCTCGGTCGGACTCGAAAGAGGAGATTGAATTTCGCCACCTTAGAGGTGGCGAAGAGCTTAGGGAAGCTTGATAAATCACGGCGAGCAAGTTCTTGTGAGAACTTGCAGCCGTAGGGGCTTGATAAACTGAGCCCATAGCAAGAATAGGCTTGCAAAGTCTGACCTATGTTCTTTCAGTTTTCAGGATATCAAAATTGAGGTTTTCAATGAGCTTAAAAAGGCACAGGAAACCCAACCTTTTTTATTCATGATTCAGATAGAACATGCAATTTTAAACGGCTTTCCAGTTTGCATCTATTATCCAATTTGTATATAGGACAATTAAATGCAGTAGAATTACATAATTAACAAATAAATAATAAGGCAAATAGACAGCACATTCTTTAAAATTGAAAATGTGAAAGCCATCCATCAGCCAATTACAAAATGCATATACTGTGCACTCTTGCAAGTATATATATATATATATATATTTATTTATTTATTGTCATGACATCAGCAAGCCAGGCAGGAAATGGTATCAGCGCTATCAAGTATATTAGCCTATTTAATTTCCCTAATGAAAAAGAATGTAAAGTCACAACCTCAATACTATGAAGGTCCTCCAACACGTTTTGTAAAAATAATAGCATAAAATACCAATAATACAGTGCAATAGGATTGTGCAAAAAGCAACATTTGTTGACAATTTCATGGGGTACTTAAAATCCAGACTCAGGTTACAGAATTATATATAGTTATTTGTGGAATCAGTTATAAAATGAGAATTCAGAAGTAAAATATGTTAGCAGCTGTGATTCTCTGGCTACCAGGATTTGTCATGAAACAAATATTTGGAGCAATGACTTAGAGCAATAAGCAGTGTACCATCTCTGAGGACATTCACCCTATCCCAGTGATGCCCAACAAACAACCCGAAGGCCACAACCCAGTCTGAGATAAGGTTTTGTGTTTGTTTTTTATTGTGGTTCAATTCAAGTCATACAGACTTTGGAAGTCAATTACCGGTAGATGGAACAGAAATAAACATTTACAAAGCATATAACCAGTATAAGGCAAGACAAATATATATTACATGCTCATCTGACATTTTACACTCTTGACGTACACAATATTTGCCTGAAAACCGGTATACCTCCTAGTTAACTCCCAAGGCCACTCTTCGACCTCTCATCAGTGTACAAATTGAAAATTTTAGTTGGTAAACTGAAATAAAAGGAGACCGCTCATGGGTCTCAACTGATGAGCCATGTTTTTCTTTTGATTGGATGAAATTATAGATAGGGCTCTGCCTGTAATATAATTAGGGTAAACCTTTAAACTGTTTAATTTAAGGTGAAGTTGTGCTTAAAATGAGTAAGCATATCTATATGGGATGTAGGGGCTTGCAAGTAAGGAAAAGTTATAGGTAATATGTATAAGATTAGGCAGGGTGAAGGCCACTGATTTAAGGTAAAAGGGAGACTCCGCTATTATCAACCCACGAGGAGGTCATTAGTTATACTTCTGTTTGTGTTGCAGCACAATATCAGCCATAGATAAGACAATAATATTACTCCGAAAATATTTAGAGAAAGAAATGGATAGCCTTTATGAATATGCTGAGGTGTAAGGCAATATCTGAGGCTCCAGTATCAAGGTCGTTAAAATTAAAACAGGAAACCTCACGCTGCCTGGCCGCTGGCAGCAAGGCGCCCATTCAAAATACCGAGCTAGAGCACTAGAGATTAAAAAAATAAAGCTCAAAGGCCATCATGTATATTTGGGATATAAATGCGGAGGTGGCTGTATACGTTTGTTACAAGTTTTGAGGACATATATAAGTTGGGCACTGTTAAATGTATGGGCATACCACATTAAACCATTAAACATTCAAGAGTAGGGCAAGAGACCTGTAAATATATATCAGATAGAGTGTTCTCATGGATTAGGTATTAGAGGGTGAGGTATGGATTACTTAATTTGTTATTCATAAATTACATAGACACTTTTGTAACCTGCAGCTATGTCAATGGCATGGACAAAATATATAGCACAATGGTTACAGTGTATAATTTTTACCTAGTGAGACCTAACTATGATCTTTAGTTGGACACCTTTAAGGGAAGAGAGAAAAAATAGGTCAAGGGACCTGTAGATGTAAAACAGATAGGGTATCCTCACTGGTTGGGCCTTAAATTATATACCATAGATCTTCAAGCATATATTCATACATTACATATAAGCACTTTCAACCCTGAAATTATACTGCTATGCCTTGAGATTTGTATTTTGTAAGCTCGGTCACGAGCGGCTCATCTGATTGCGCTGACTGGTGTAAGTCTTCTTTATCCAATGGGGTCTGAATATTTACCTGGTCTTGTGGTTCCATACTCTTGAGTTTGCATTTGTAGCAACACCCCATGCTGCAGAAACGCTGGCCATAAGACTCTGAAAATGCTGGTCTAGTAAGTGCCCCATAGCTTTAACCAGATTGCTGTCGCAAGGCTCCATTTCACAATTAAGTATTATCAGTACTGGTTCCCCTCTGTCTTTCAAAAAATATAGCGGCAGTAGGTGATAGGTGAATTTTAGTGTTCTGCTATAAGTTATAGCACATCAAGTGCTGTGCAACGACAGGGCCGAAAACGCCCTGCCGGGGGGTATAATATAGGCAGAGTTCTTGTGACGGCTCCAGGCGCCCATGCCAGCAGCAATTCTTGTGAAACAAAGCACAGTAGATGCAGAATTCCAAGTGCATAACAGCTCTAATAAAATATTAAACGGATCGATGTATTGACATATGAATTTCTGTATTTTTCAAATAGAAGCAGCAGCATGCAGCTATGCGACTGATGGCCGCTGCCAGGAAGTTCCCCCCAGTCTGAGATAAGTTTCATCTTGCAGTCAGTCAATAAAGATTTTTATGTAAAATATTTTGTTATACACAATGAAATAAGACTGCAATATAGTTTCCTTCTTTATTATTTCAACTTTTTGCGTAATTTAGCTCTAAAAATGTAGCAATTTCTAATTGTCAGAACATGAAATGCACCCTGCTGACTGTTCAAGGCTAACCCTGCCACATATCGGTCCCTAACTGGCTTTATTAGATAACTGCAAAACAATATACTTAATGTTAACTTTATGATCATGGCTTGCCTTGTAGACTGAAGCCCAGATTGGCTACTCCAGATAAGGCAAATGGTAGGCGAAGTTTGGCTATTCAAAAACAATTTGTTTTACAAAAGGTTTAGATTGTGCTGATATGTTATTCTATTGTAGCACAACAGAAATGTCTGGCAGTGCCATTTTATATTTTATATTTATAGACAAACTGTAGATTTTCACCTCAATCCACCCAGCAGGAAATATAGGAACTGTACCTTTTGCATGCTCTAAATAAGTCTTTTTTTTTTTTCTCTAGCCGGCCAATGACCCAGATTTCAGATACACTGCTGACAAACACCTTTGCAAAGAAAGTGAGTAAAATGGTGCAATTTGTTTGCCTTTTATTAATAGAATATAATGACAGTAAAAAAATAGCTTATGTAAATCACTTAAAAAAATTGGGAGTGTCAAAGGGAAAGTTGTCGTTGTTAGAAGGAAAACAAAGTTGTCAGTTCCTGTTGTCAGTCTTTGAAAAATGTTTCACTGTCTGAAAAACCTTTAGATAGCATAATCCAGTGTACCTGCAGCCTTTTATACTGTTTGCAGTGCATTATGGGATGCAAACTTAAAACTGCTCTTCCAAAATTAAATAATCTGCAGGAATTGCACATTTTAGATACCTGCCCCCCCCAAAAAAATAATAATACATAAATACATATCATCAACACCTAGTTATTAACCTTATTGAAACATACTGTTAAAAGGGCCAAAACAATACACAATACTGGTCCCCAGCGGAACTCGCTGCTGATCCGATCAGCAGCGCTAGTCACACAACTCAGATGTGCAACCAGTGCAGCCGAATGGATCAGCAACGTTTTCTGCTTGGGTCCAGCAGTGCTTTGCAAGTACCAAGTGGCACTTCTACTGTGTATTTAAACAACTTTTCAGGAATAGAGCATGTCTTTTTTTTACTATAATGGCCCTTTAAATACAACGGCTGTTTATATGACAGGATTCTCAAATCTCCTTTCTACACAACCTGAGCAACTGTCTAGACCCTTATTATTTATGATGCCTAACAGGGTCTCTACATTGATGAACTGCTGGTACCTAATCTTTCTGAGAATGTATTTGTATGTTTGGACAGCAGCATTATTTCCTTGAGCATGTTTACTGCTTCACTGATTAAAACACCAGCTTTACTAAATGCCATTTTTTGCTTTTAAAAAGGTGCACACGCTCACAAACATCCTATTGGGCATAAGGCAGAGTACTATTTTATACATAATAGAAACAAATATATTCATTCAAAATTTTGCATAATTCGAATATTACATTTAAAAAGAGAATTAAAAATACAATAACAAGTATATTGATTTGAATTAGAAAAATTTGATTTGAATATATTTAAAGATAGTATTAGAAAAACTATTGTATTAAACAAATGTTAGAATGTTGTACAAACATTAAAAAATTGAAACAAAACGTGTTAAAATTTGTTTCATTTTTTAAATGTTGCAAAAATTCTTCCATTTCAACTATCTAGATATCTCTTTAGCAAAGAATAACATAAGAATGAAGCAAATTTGATAACAGAAGCAAATTGGAAACTTTTAAAAAAAAAAATGTTATTCTCTGTTTGAATCATGTAATAACAATTTAGGGTTTTGTGTCCCTTTAACCTATAAGGTTTATATTACACCAATCCAGTTATTAATGTAAATTACATTTAAAATAAAACTAACACATTTTTTTATTTCATTTTAAACATAGACCGTTACTTCAAATTTCAACAAGTCTGCCCTTTCATATGGATGACAGAACATTTTTGAGTATAATATCCCTTTAACCTATACAAAGTTAACATATTATATATGAGCTAATTTTCTTGTTACCATAGTTTCCCATTGTAAATAGTCAGCAGCTAATGAAGGAATCACAAAACAATCTGATTGTTTGATCGTAATTAACCAGGGAAATTGAGAGAAAAACTTGCCCAAAATACCAGAGAATTTTTAGCATGTTTGCTATTAATCCATTTAAATAGAAGTAGAGCCTTGGCTTTTTTGTATTATTTATCTTTCAAAACAATATATATATATTTTTTTTTTTTTAGTAGACAACCTAAGGAATTGATCTAGGCGCATTCTATCATATTTCATGCCACCGTTTCACATCCCAAATGCTATTATATGAATAAAAAAATTGGGGTACTCACTGAAATTATTTATATATCACATATGCAGTCATAACACACATGGTTGTAAAAGCTTCTCTGGGATCCCCTTTGTTCAGAAATAGACATACATGGCTTTGCCAATGCTTTTTTTTTTATTATAAGGCCACTAATTGCAGCTGTGCACCACACTTCTGAAACTCCCAGCAGTGAAGGGGTTAATCAGCTTGTAAAGTTAAGTTTAGCTGTAGTGAAGAGATTAACTCCCCAGATGTCAGCAATACCTTACCATATGAAAGCAGATGCCTTCTCCCTCCAGCTGCGGTCTTAGCTTTCAGAGCTGATAGCTGGGACCACAGCATGAGGGAAGAAGCCTACATAGCTACTACGTCGACAGGGTACACTGGGCAAAGTAGCTGCGTCCAAATGGCTTAAGGGGATAAAGGGACACTGCACTGTAAAAGATATTTCCCCTTTATGTATTCCCAATTACTTGTTATACTGCAAGAAATTGCACCTTAATTTATATTTAAAATAGTGGGGTTGTCTCATTAAATCCATTGTATCTAATTTGTTTTGTTTTCTTTGAATCCTTTGTTGCAAAATATACCTAGGGATACCGAGGTAGGCTCAGAAGCTGGTGGCTGCAAATATATGGCTCTTCTCATTGGCTTTCAGCTAGCAGTGCATTACTGCTCTTTCAACAAGAGATTCAGAGAGAATCAAACAAATAAGATAGAAGTAAATTGGAAAGCTGTGAAAAATAGTATAACTGTGCAAAATTTGATAATGGAAGTAACTTGGAAAACTACATGCTCTTTCTGAATCAGGTCAAAAGTTTATTTTGACTTGAGTGTCCCTTTAAATATTCAATAGGGGCTGTCATCTGTAAAGAGATATGTCAACAGCACAATATTGTAACTCTGTAAAGGTGTAATACATCTATATAAGTATGTTGTCATCTGTAAAGAGATAGGTCAACAGCACAATATTGTAACTCTGTAAAGGTGTAATAAATCTATATAAGTATGCTGTCATCTGTAAAGAGATATGTCAACAGCACAATATTCTGATTCTGTAAAGGTGTAATACATCTATATAAGTATGTTGTCATCTGTAAAGAGATATGTCAACAGCACAATATTCTGATTCTGTAAAGGTGTAATAAATCTATATAAGTATGTTGTCATCTGTAAAGAGATAGGTCAACAGCACAATATTCTGATTCTGTAAAGGTGTAATACATCTATATAAGTATGTTGTCATCTGTAAAGAGATATGTCAACAGCACAATATTCTGATTCTGTAAAGGTGTAATAAATCTATATAAGTATGTTGTCATCTGTAAAGAGATAGGTCAACAGCACAATATTCTGATTCTGTAAAGGTGTAATACATCTATATAAGTATGTTGTCATCTGTAAAGAGATAGGTCAACAGCACAATATTCTGATTCTGTAAAGGTGTAATACATCTATATAAGCATGTTGTCATCTGTAAAGAGATAGGTCAACAGCACAATATTCTGATTCTGTAAAGGTGTAATACATCTATATAAGTATGTTGTCATCTGTAAAGAGATATGTCAACAGCACAATATTGTAACTCTGTAAAGGTGTAATAAATCTATATAAGTATGTTGTCATCTGTAAAGAGATATGTCAACAGCACAATATTCTGATTCTGTAAAGGTGTAATACATCTATATAAGTATGTTGTCATCTGTAAAGAGATATGTCAACAGCACAATATTGTAACTCTGTAAAGGTGTAATAAATCTATATAAGTATGTTGTCATCTGTAAAGAGATAGGTCAACAGCACAATATTCTGATTCTGTAAAGGTGTAATAAATCTATATAAGTATGTTGTCATCTGTAAAGAGATATGTCAACAGCACAATATTGTAACTCTGTAAAGGTGTAATAAATCTATATAAGTATGTTGTCATCTGTAAAGAGATATGTCAACAGTACAATATTGTAACTCTGTAAAGGTGTAATACATCTATATAAGTATGTTGTCATCTGTAAAGAGATAGGTCAACAGCACAGTATTCTGATTCTGTAAAGGTGTAATAAATCTATATAAATATGTTGTCATCTGTAAAGAGATATGTCAACAGCACAGTATTCTGATTCCGTAAAGGTGTAATAAATCTAAGTATGTTGTCATCTGTAAAGAGATATGTCAACAGCACAGTATTCTGATTCTGTCAAGGTGTAATAAATCTATATAAGTATGTTGTCATCTGTAAAGAGATATGTCAACAGCACAGTATTCTGATTCTGTCAAGGTGTAATAAATCTATATAAGTATGTTGTCATCTGTAAAGAGATAGGTCAACAGCACAGTATTCTGATTCTGTAAATGTGTAATAAATCTATATAAATATGTTGTCATCTGTAAAGAGATATGTCAACAGCACAGTATTCTGATTCCGTAAAGGTGTAATAAATCTAAGTATGTTGTCATCTGTAAAGAGATATGTCAACAGCACAGTATTCTGATTCTGTCAAGGTGTAATAAATCTATATAAGTATGTTGTCATCTGTAAAGAGATATGTCAACAGCACAGTATTCTGATTCTGTCAAGGTGTAATAAATCTATATAAGTATGTTGTCATCTGTAAAGAGATACGTCAACAGCACAGTATTCTGATTCTGTCAAGGTGTAATAAATCTATATAAGTATGTTGTCATCTGTAAAGAGATAGGTCAACAGCACAGTATTCTGATTCTGTAAATGTGTAATAAATCTATATAAGTATGTTGTCATCTGTAAAGAGATAGGTCAACAGCACAGTATTCTGATTCTGTAAAGGTGTAATAAATCTATATAAAGTATGTTGTCATCTGTAAATAAAAAATAATAAAAAAAATAAATTAAAAAAAATAAACTCAGAATGATATAAATGTCATACAATATAGCACAAAAGGGACATGAAACCCAATTTTTTTTCTTACATGATTCAGACAGAGCATGCAATTTTAAATAACATTCCAATGTTGATCTATTTTCTAAGTTTGTTTTGTTCTACTTGTATCCTTTGTTAAACATGATACCTCAGTAGGCTCAGAAGCTGCTGATTAGTGGCTGCATAAAAATGCCTGTTCATTGGCTTTCAGCTAACTACCAGTACTGCATGGCTGCTCCTTCAGCAAAGGATACTAAGAGAATGGACAAAATTTGATAATAGAAATAAATTGGAAAGTTGTTTAAAATTGTATGTTCTGTCTGAATCATGAAAGAAAAAAAATGTGTGTTTCATGCTCCTTTAATATTCTTGCATTAATGAATTGACCCCCTCTTTTTATAATTAACCCTGAATATTATGGATTTTCTAATTCTCAGAGGTGGAACTGCACACTGCAAGCTTCTCAAGACTAACCATGCTACATATCTGTCATGAATTGACTAGCCTTGTGTTTTGTAGAAGCAAGCCCGGATTGGCTATTCAAAAAAAAGGTAATTGGTAGTCAAAGTCAAACAATTGCAGTAAGCAAGATATTCATTTGTTTTTAAAATATTTAGAACTTGTATGATATGTTACTTTATAACAAGATAAGAGAAATATGTTGTAATTACAAGGGATTTGTGCCTCATTAAGGGATTTCTATTTTTATACATAATCTTAAAAAAAATGCATGTGAGGTATTCATTCTTTGTCAAAGGGCAGTGTTTGCTTATTCCCACAACTATCACAATAAAAAGTGGGACAGACAAAATAAACTTGTAAAATATAAAATGAATAATCCTACTGAACGTTGTTGGTTAGAAGAGATAGATTTTGGACAACCAACGGAAAAAACTATGGGATACAGAAGTTTAAATAAATGAATGAACACAAATGTTCCCTATACAGATGGGTATATGCTGTGCTTTTATTGAGCTAATGTTTAGCTTGTAGAACAAGGACAAAGAGAAAAACAAGAGATAATCATTAGAATGGGAATTCACAGAAATGAGGAAGCACATGAAAGCCGAATGAGAAACAGCGGTCAGTAAGGCCTTTAAAGCAGGTTACTGTAATTTAGCCTACAGAACTAGGAGATCTGCAAATCATCCTTTACTGCATTACTGCTAGCCAGGCACAACCCATGCATTTTTATTAAAGGGATATGAAACCCAACAACTTTATTTTGTGATTCTGACAGAGCATACGATTTTAAAAATGTTTCCAGTTTACTTCTATTATGAAATTAGCTTTGTTCATATGGTATTTTTTGTTGAAGAGATACATAGGTATGTATCTGGAGCACTACATGATAGGAAATGGCGCTGCCATTTAGTGTTCTTGCATATGGATAACATTCTTGCAAAACTGATGCCATATAATGATTCAGACACGTTCATACGCCTGAGCTTATGTCCCTGCTTTTCCACAAAAGATACCAAGAGAACAAAAAAATCATAATAGAAGCAAATTACAAAGCTGTTTAAAATTGCATGCTCTATCTGTATAATGACAGAAAATGTTTGGGTTTCATGTCCCTTTAACTGTAAACAGGGTTAATTTGGCAATTGAGACAAGTGGATTGACTACCGCACACTCTCAAAAGGTTCAGTCAGCTTAAAAAACAAAAACTCCTAATGATGACTTTAGCACATGGCGCACAAGCACAGCCATCTCTCTCCTGGTGCATATCAAAGAGTGCGCTCCCATACAGTAGAATGATGGTCAATACTAGCGGCATAAAGACGCCACAAATCTCACAGCTACAGGAGCATTCTAATGCAAAAATTACATGCCCCATTTTGTTACTGGCTTCAAAGGGAGAGTGTACTGTTAAATGTGTTTCCTATGACATACCAACTGTAGAGTGTATGGGAAATTGATCCTTTGGGCTTATTTTTGAATATGAAATAGATTTTTTTTGTAGTTGACACCACAATCTATTCAAATGGGCTGAGCTTTCAAGGAGAGCAGAAAATCCTCTTTTCTCTGTATACACAATGTCTTCAAGATCTTAGCCGTCTGCTTACACAAAAAGTCCAATTGAAAATGAACATTTTTTGAACATATTTAGTACAAATATCTCCACCCCACCCCCATTGGGAGTGTAAATTCTTCTGCAGCTTCTTGTTTACATAGCTTTAAAGGGACATAAAACTGATGCAGTATAACTGTTAAAAGCGGACAGGAAAATATCACCTGAGTATCTCTATGTAAAGAAAGAAGATATTTACCTCACAATTTCCTCAGCTCACCAGTTCTGTGTAAAAAGTTATACTTCAGTCACTGCCCAGCTGCAGGTAAAAAAAAAAAAAAAAAAAAAGGAAGAAATGAACAGCAGCCCATCAGCATCAGCAGTGCTGAGGTTTATGAACTCTTTTACTGTGATCTCATGAGATTTGACTTGACTCTCGTGAGATTTCATAGTAAACTTCCTTAAACTGAATAGGGAAATAATATGAGTGTGCACAAAGCTCACTCCCTTGGCTGTCCTGGGACAGGCATACTGATTTGCTGATTAAAGCCCTTTGCAATGGGGTTTGAATACTTAGGACATGCTCAGGAGCATGCACGTGTCTGCTAAAAAAACTGCTGCCACAGAGTACTAAAGAGACCTGCATGCTCCTGAGATTCTATGAGCCTACCTAGATTGATTTTTCAACAAATTATATCAAGAAAACAAAGACATGTTGATAATAGAAGTAAATTAATATAAGTAAATTGGAAAGTTGTTTAAAATGACATACTGTATATGAATCACAAAATAAATAATGTGACTGTACTGTTCTTTTAAGTAGTGACATTTCCAATATATGTGGGGAAACAGGCAAAAGTAGCTATTTTAGATTACAAAATAAAATTAATATATTTGTAAACAATACACTTCAACAGGTAAATTTGGTCTTTAGAAACACATTAAAGGGGAGAAATATGTAAAGTACACTGTCCGTTTAAATAACTGTGTTGAATGTCTGCAAAGTGATTGGTGATAACATACAACTGCTTACTATCCCTTTAAAAGCATAATCTAAAATCACATACTAACAAATTAGAGCATGATACTTGCATTTTTCCAAAGTAATTAAATAAAAAGGATGTATATTGAAAAAAGCCCTAGAATATCTTGCACTAGAATGTCCCTCGAAATCATGCCTCATTATTCATGGCTACACAGATATGCCTCTTGTCATTGACTCGCCAGATGTGTTCAGCAAACTACAAGTAGTGCATTGCTGCTATGGAGCTAACTTTAACTATGTGTGTAATCACTTTGCAGTAGTTAAACACAGATATATGCATACAATAGTAAAAAGTACAAAAGCGTGGTACTCAAATGTTAAAAATTCCAACTTTATTTAGTCCATATTAAAAGCAGCAATCGCTGTACATGCCACACAGGTAGAAAAAAAAAACGATCTTACGCGTTTCAGCATGTTGCCTTGGTCATAGATCCTAATTGCACACTACATCTGCTTAATTTAAAAAGCCAGAAGTAAAAGCCTATTGGCTATCACAAATAAGAAAACACACCCCTCACTAAGTCACCTATTAACCCAATACTATCAATTGGATAATGTGCATTTTATCAAACAGCGGATATAAGCATTAAGTAGCAAAAGATATTTGTTTATACATTATTCAGTACTGAAAATACCACGATATTGGAACGTCAGGTAATTCATTTTCAATTGCATTCTGTATATGTGTAGTGTCTAAGTATTGTATATATAGCTGATAGTTTCAACATTCACAATATTTTCACATATTTGTAATTGACTTGACTAAGGATCCGAAACGTTGTCTTTTTTTTCTTTGAAGTCTCAATAAAGATGGAAGCTTTTGCATAAGTGGTGAGTGCTGCTGTTTCTTCTGGACTGTGCTATATTATTGGCGGTTTGTGTGGTACCCCTACCCCTACAGCTTGCACCACCCACTACCTCAGTGCTGTGCCGCATAGACTTTGTTTGCACATATTTGTAATTAACATTCAGAATAAATGAATGAAAAAGAGTGTAACAATAAAATGATCTAACACATAAAAGCACTTTTTTTTTGCACTTTTTTTAAATCCCTTTAAACAGGACTTATAAATGACTGAAAACCAGGGCTACAAGAATCTCTCACAAATGTGTGTGACAAGGTACATAGTCATCTGATGCACTTTAGATAACATTCGCTAAAAGTTTACTAGCAGTCATGTTGAGGATGAAAGTGAGCAAATTAGTTCATTATTAATGGACCTTACACTCTATAAACAGCTGAGACATAATTTGCATTTTTTGATTTTCTTTTTTGCCTCAAGGAACTTCCTTTTCTTACAGAAAATAAATATAATGCATAGCTAAGTGGTGAAAAGGCAAATGTCTGTGGTCAGAGGGTAGCATTTTAAAGAGCTCATAAATTAGGTGAAAATAGAAAGTGCAATTTTTTGAGGTTTTTTTTTTTCTTTTTTGTTAGAAGTGTCCTATCTCTACTTCAGAACAAAACAAGTTAAGTGTTGAAAAAATGATGGAGGAAGTGGTTAAAAAAAATTGTTCTTATATGGTCATATTGTCACAAACTTGTAAACCACTTTTACTTTACAAGTCAATTGAGTACAATTTTTAAAAGAATCTTAAGAAAAACTAAAATATGTTTCAGATTATTAAACTGAAATAACATCCCCCCCCCCCAAAAAAAAATTATTTAACCACAGTTAAACACATTTTTACTCTACTTCCATTATCACATTTTTTCCCCTCTCTTGGTATCTTTTGTAAAAAAAACAAAAAAAAACAGTGTAACCATGTAAGCTCAGGAGTATGCACAGATCTGAAGCATTATATGGCAAGAGATTTACAACAGTGGTATCCATTTGCAGCAGCAGCAGAACTATTTCCTACCATTTAGTGCTTTAGAACCCTACCATGTACACACAGATCAGTAACCTGCAATCACTTCCTAGGTTTAGAGCAAAAACCTAAAACAGACACCTCACAGCCATGTGTGCAGGTGCAGTGACTGGGGAAGGAATGGCGGTGCTGGCTCTCAGCCATATGCAAATGTAATGAGCCACAATGGTTAAGAAACACTGAAGGTAGAGAAGTATTCACTGCAAAGAACCAACCCCACTCAGACAAAACTGCTGGTCTAAGGAAAAGAGGAAGCTGCCGTAGATGCTCAGAGAGATATACATTGTTATACGATATTATAACATTACGAAACAAATACTCATCCCAGACTGAGTGGGTGATTGGTGGCTACATGAATATGACCAGGCCTGCCCTTTGGGGGGCCCCACAATGTCAGAGGTGAGGCTATGAGCTGATGCAATGTGTATGTTGTATTTAGTTTATGAAAAGTGTTTATGGCAACAAGGTGTGAAATATTTTGTGTTATTCTTTTTATAGGTATCACTAAACATTGGCACGGAAGTGGGCCATACAAGGGGCAGGGCATACAGGGGAGGGGAATAAAGGCACTTGGCTGATGGGCCCCACAAATGCTAAGGTTGGCCCTGAGTATGACAATACTGATTAGCTCACTGGCTGATTCTTACTCAAGAGCAGCAATGCATAGGGGATCCTGAGTGTGACTCACAGCCCTGCACATAAGGTTAAACAGAGGTTGCACTGGAAATGTTAGAATAAATTCAAGCTTATTATGGTTAGACTACAGTGCATTGTCTTAGTGTCACAAGCCCAGCATGTGGTTTGCAGCTGATGGACATACATGATCCCTAGGGTTCCCACCACTTTTAGAGGGGACAAAAATTGTAGCCATACTTATTAGCATTCATTTGCACAAATAATTAAGAAAACATAATTCAAACCCTAAAAAAAAAACTGCTAGGACTGATTTAAACTATTTTTTAAAATAGATTCCAATAAACTAGAAGATGTTTTGTTATAATGGCCAATATTTTTAAATATATTATTACATATATTGCACAGAAGTTTAAAAAGGGACATTGCACTGTAAAATGTTCTACCCTGTAATGTGCTCCCAGTAATCAATTTTAGTGTAATACATTGTATACAAATAGCTCATTTGCCTTTATTTTGTGATTTGAAATAGCTATCTGTTGAAACCAAGACACTTATATACTGAATATTTTAATAATACAGTAATAGCTACAGAAAAGCTATATAAACAAGACAATTACCGGAGCTGTTCCCTTTCATGCTGCTTCTAGTATTTCTGTGTTTTGACCCCTTCCAGCTGCAGCCGACTAATCTCTCTTCAACCAGGGGGTAATAATCTGCAATAGCAGTTATAGATACACGAATATGCAGAATGATGCTATGCAGAAGGATAAGGATGCTTTTGGCAGTCAGTAATCACACACCAGCAGTGGGGAATATCATTTGAATTACATTTTATTTTTTGGGATGGTATTATTATTATTACTGTTGCACAAGTGATGTTCTGACTCCCAATAACCACAGCTGTCCTTACTACAACAAATAACCTCCACAGCTGCACTACTGTATTGCGGTCCACGCTAGAATGACAGGCTGATAGCCACACGCTCTGTCTTCTTCTCCAGCACGCAGGCGCTCTTCTGCTTATGTGGGCAGTGCACATAAAAGATTAGTGTGTGACATCACCCCTTCCAGTTGTGCATGCGTTGAGGCAGAAAACCTCACCCACGTGACAAAGGAGGAGAGGGAAAGCTAAAAAAAAATTCAAAATAATCATTTTCAAAGATTAAAAGATGCAACTTACACAGGTGCATCTCTACATACATATTTTTATATTGTGGATGCATTCATGATGGCACCCTGGAGTGTTGACTGGTCTTTTAACTATACACAAATAAACCTTAAAAAGCAAATTCTCATATTTTATACTCTGCAGTTGGTAAAAAAAAGAAATTGGAAACAATGTTACAGTATACTGTCCCTTTAAGTACAATACGCTCTATCAGCTGCTTGTCTGAGTACACTAACAATACCAAAAGGACCCTAACTCGACATCATTAGAAAGTCAACGTGAAAAATTACACAAAGCTGGCCAATAACTATAATATATTTTTAAAGAACACCCAATTTTTATATACTGTATATCATTATTATTATACAACATGAGGCCCAGAAACAAACTATTGGCTACACAGACAGAAAAAGGATTGGCAGTTGCAGATAAGTGGACTACTCTGTGGGTTGCAAATTAGAAGAAGTAGACGTTGCGGGGTGGGGGGGCAGATAAAGCATCATAGCCCAGGGGCCTCAGGTTGGACAATCTGTTTATAAAACATACTTTCATGTTTTGCCTTAAAAATTCCATGTGATTTTTAAAGAAATGTATCTCACGTGTTACTTTCACATGTGTAGCACCTAGTAGCAACTCATTTTCATACAGGAAAACCCAGAAGCACATTCCCACTTCTTGTTTTAATGTTATTTCTACTTTTGATAATAAGCTTAACTAGACAACATTTACACATGAAACGCTGACACTGCCTGCAGCACCAGGTTTAATTATGTTAATTTATAAGCGACTGGCAAAACAGCTGAAAACGTTTTATTGGTGCAGGATTTTAAGTCACATAAAACAAGTACTGTGTGTCAAAGGCCATGCTCTGAAATCAAATATATTCAAATCTGGATCTAGCACTCCAAATAGCCCACTATCCACGCAGCTGCCACGGTGCACTCAAACAATATTATTCACAACTAGTCCTCAGTCAGGCACTCTCTGGTCATTAATGTATTACTAGAGTGCGTGACTGAGGACTATACATATTATATATATATATATATATATCCATCCAAAGTCCAAGCTACAGTATTACCCTCCAGAGGTCATTCGCCTGGATGCAAAGATGTAATAAATATTCCTCATAACAAATGCACTCAAAGGTCTTTGGTTGAAGTAGGTTCATAAATTTCATGAAACTTTTCAAGGAAAACTCCCCCTTCATAAGCATGCTTACATATAGATTGTAAGTTCCCACGGGAATAGGGCCCTCAATCCCTCGGGTATGTGTTTGCAAATTGTGTCCTGTCTTCTTACAAGTCTTGTATTGTTTTATTTAAATGAATTGCATCCATGGACAGCGCTGCGGAATATGTTGGCGCTTCATAAATAAAGAATAATAATAGCAAATTGTGGTCACCAAGCACTCACGTTGTTCATATAATGCCTAGGTGCAGTACATAAAGATAATATAGACAAAAACAGAGACTGCACTCTTAGATCTTATTTTCACCACCACTGTGGACTTTAATCAATGTGGATGTGGATTGATTAAAGTCCACAGTGGTGGTGAAAATAAGACCTAAGAGTGCAGTCTCTGTTTTTGTATATATATATAAATAAAATTTGTAATATGCTCTAATTTTAAGAGTTCTGTTACATAACTATGCAACTAATGTTTTACCAGGCTAGCACTTTTTTTTTGCTAAAAAGTTGGTCAACTGCTCCCTGGATAGGATTTTGGGATGTAGTTTGTCATCATGTTCCTTATACACACACACTATCTTTAAAGGGATAGAAAGGTCAAGCTTGTCTTCACTCACACAATACACACCACCAAAGCCAGCTCTCTGAGCTTGAATACTGGTGCACAGAGCCTCCCAGCATATGTGCGTATGCTGCTGAAAACAATACATTTTACAAGAAGCATTTTTGCTAATGGAAATGTATTGAAAAACAGTTTTTATTTAAAATTGAAATGCACCTATGTACATTTCAAATTTGACCTTTCAATCCCTTTAAGAACAACTATTAGAATGAGGTCAGAGAACCTAAAACACATTTTCTCGTTTTCCATCATATTTAAAGACGTCAATGGAATTCCAATGCTTTAACCCCTTAGTGACCAGACCACTTTTCAATTTGTTGACCGTCTGGGACCAAGGGTATTTTTGTATTTCTGCTGTGTTTGTGTTTAGCTGTAATTTTCCTCTTACTCATTTATTGTACCCACACATATTATATACCGTTTTTCTTGGACTTTCTAAAGATAATTTACTTAACTTAATTACTATTAAAAAAAAAAAAAAAATATGAGGAAAAAAATGAAAAAAAAACACACTTTTTCTAACTTTGACCCCCAAAATCTGTTACACATCTACAACCACCAAAAAAACACCCATGCTAAATAGTTTCTAAATCTTGTCCTGAGTTTAGAAATACCCAATGTTAACATGTTCTTTGCAAGTTATAGGGCAATAAATACAAGTAGCACTTTGCTATTTCCAAACCACTTTTTTTCAAAATTAGCACTAGTTACATTGGAACACTCATATCTTTCAGGAATCCCTGAATATCCCTTGACATGTATATATATTTTTTTTAGAAGACATCCCAAAGTATTGATCTAGGCCCATTTTGGTATATTTCATGCCACAATTTCACCACCAAATGCGATCAAATAAAAAAATTGTTCACTTTTTAACAAACTTTAGGTTTCTCACTGAAATTATTTACAAACAACTTGTGCAATTATGGCATAAATGGTTGTAAATGCTTCTCTGGGATCCCCTTTGTTTAGAAATAGCAGATCCCCCAAACAGCTCTCTCCCCCTCCCCCTCTACCTTATAGGGAGCCATTTTGGGTACTGGCAGCTGTCTGCCAGTACCCAGTTTAGAATTAAAAAAATTCAATTAAAAACAGGGGCACTTTAATTCATCAAAATTTACATTTCACTCGTCCTGTGAAAAAATACTTACCTTTTAATCTTGACAGCCGATCCAGCTTCCTCCGGTCATCACAAAGCCTCTTCCTGGGTCTAAAATGAGGAATCCGGCTTCCTCCAATCACAGCGTTGAATCAGACACTGATTTCCCAACGGTGGGGGGGGGGAAAGCTGTGATTGGAGGATGACCGATCCATCATTTCTGATGTTAGAAATGGCTTTGCGACGACCGGAGGAAGCTGGAGCTGCTGTCAAGTTTAAAAGATAAGTATTTTTTCACAACACGAGTGAAATGTAAATTTTGATGAATTAAAAGTTCCCCTGTTTTTAATTGAATTTTTAAAAACCGGGCACTTTAACATCAAAATTTACATTCACTTTAAGAGTGTTAGAGTGATAGGAAGGACAATTATGTCTTTGAGGTGTACCATTTGAGGTACTGAACCTTTACAGTTGCAGAAAGGAAGCCAATTCAGTAAAAGTCTTGGCAATGCTGAAAGCAGGAAGATGATTTTACTTTGAGCATTGTTCCCTTGAGATGTTACCATAGCAGCAGACACACGTGGATAGCACTAAAGCTGCTGCTGATATGGGGTGATCCAATAATATCTAGAGGGTTTCTATACCGCCAGAACATAGAGTGAGATCAGGTATCACCCTCTCTTCTGTCCATGTCATATCAGCTAGATACAGAAACTTCCAGATGATTCCCACGCTACTCCTTCCCATCTTGTGAGCTCAGCACATTTTCCTGGGAATATCAGCATTTCATGAGGCTGATTAGATTACACCTTCTACAATATATTAAAGAATGGTGCTGACACTTTGTATGCATGAATACTTCAACACAAGTAGCTTAAAAATATATTTGAAAAGCAACATTAAAAATAAAGTAGTACTAGCCAACATTGAAGATTGATGTGATCTACTTGCTGATTAATTTATTTTTTCCCACTTACTATATTCTATGAGGAAAAGTATTTCATTGATCTTATTTCACACACGTTTTTTTTTCCCCTTCATTTTATAAGAACAGAACCATTTCACTCTTTCACTGGTAACAATGTATGGCTTCAGATGGATTTTGATGTCTCCTTTTTATGACTATTCTTGGTTTTTGTATGCAATGTTATTTTTGTATGTACTACAAAATTAAATAATAAAAATCTACTTGCTGAAATAATTTTATACATCTACTGGGTATGTCCACTCGTTTTTTTAATATACCCTAAAGCCTTATAAAAAGCTTTCATTTTTAAACAATTACACATACACATACCTCTTCCCTTCTTCTCTAGGTCATAAAATATTTGTGCAACTTGTACAATTTAGGCATTTTTGTCTAGGCATGCATGTCTGTATTAGTAAATACTGCTACCATGGTTGCTAAAATGATTCTTTCCAATCACAATAGATAGGAGCAGATTGCTTTGTTGAATTAGTGTTGAGAAGTTACATATACTTGGCACCATTTGTTATATTATTCTGTTGAGTGATGTACTCAAAGCAAATTAATAGAACTTCAAAATTGACACAGTGCAGAATAGATAAAAGACAATATGGAACAAAACAGATTTATCGCCAACATGAAAAAAAAAACTAATTTGGAGCACACACAAATAAATATATTTATATATGATATTTAGATAATACATCATCATCAATACATTAGCCTAAGTTGTTTTCCAACATACCTTAACTTAGCAAATGAATGTGATTAACTACATAGATACTGAGTGATGAAGCGGCAGTCAAAATAAAAAAAAAGAATTCCTTACTAGGGTGGTAAAAAATAATAGGAAATGCTAGCAAAAAAAAAAAATAAAAAGCACAAATCAATAGCAACTTTAAAAATCAAAATGTTTAAAAAAATTCTACACTGAAGCCACATCCCTCTGCTCCCCCCTACCTAAAATACCACTGCACATCCTGACCCAGAAACATCTCTGGACGTTTCCTGCCCTATCAGTCAATAAACACCCTACACATAACCATTGCAGCTCTTTTCCTTTTGGCCTAAAGTAACAATGTTCTAAAGGAAATATCAGAAGTGCAGAGTCTATTGTTTCATCATTTTGAGGTTGGGATTAATTATAAAAACTGTAATTCTTTAACATTCACAATCCACAGAGTTAAAGCTACATTACAATGATTGAGATCATCATAAAAACAACTTTCTAATTTACTTCTATCACAATTATTCTCTTGGTATCTTTGTTGAAAAGCAGGGACGTGCACGTGTCTGGAGAACTATACAGCATCAATTATGCAAGAATGTTAGCCATTTGCAAGCGCACTACATGACCGCACTATTTCCTGCCATGTAGTGCTCCAGATACGTACTTGGGTATCTCTTCAACAAAGAATAACATAAGAACAAAGCAAATTTGATAATAGAAGTAAATTGAAAACTTTTTTAAAAATGCTATGCCGTTTCTCAATCAATACAAAAAGGTAAAGAATGAGGTTATAGTGAGTGTCAAACCCTTTTGGAAGTATGCAAAGTGGTCTCAGCTAATAATGAGTTGCCCCTGACATTATTTATAAGATATTAACAGTGCTCTTCCAGTTTGCAAAGAATTCCTCCTGCACTGACTTTTTTATGATACTGAGAATTTGCATATCCTTCCCTTTTTTCCCCATTCGGATAGCACATCAGAAACAGCAGCATATCCAAGAGGAAACACCAAATGTATGTTCTGAGCATTCATTGGTTGTTCCCAAAACCAGCAGTGACTCAGCTGCACAGGTTGGGAAAAAACTCTCTCACCAAATACTCTCATTGCCTACAGAAGATTGCAAGCTCCTTGCAAATGTTTACCATTCTTCCTCAAGCAAAATTGCAGTCACATTGAATGATTAAGGCTAATAATTACAATAAATTGTCATATTTCCAGCATAGTGTTACCCTTTTGTAATAGCAGCAGGTTTATACAACTAAAATACACTGCCAAAACAAGACAATATATTACAGGCAGTATTTCTGTCCTTAAATAAAATATATAAATAAAAAGCATCAATTCTTTCTGGAAGTGTCTGTCTAGTCTACAGAACAATATGAAAATAGCACAATATGGCTCTAAGATCTGCACCGTTGGCGTCGGGAGTGTTATAAAACATAAGCATTACAGAATACTTTATTGTCATCCATACAAGAGCATTACAAGGTTTCCCCATAAAGGTCACAGAGCTGTGCAAAAGGGAAATTATTACATTAGAGAGGTAATTTGTGTCTAATATTTAACCATAATAACATACAACACAATGTACAAATAGTAGAAGAGCTTACAATCTAATCATCCACAAGTTGCATCAGTACACAGATAAATGATGGAGATCCTCCATAGCTTTGATGTTCCTAGAATCTACCTAATATACTAGATCAAATTTGCTGCATCCCTTCCCCCACTATAAAAGGGGGAAAAAAAAGCATCCAGGCAGTTTCAATTGGATGATAAAACAGCATGCACGCCTATATACTGGTAACTAGATAGAATCACATTCAATAGCCATTTAATGCAAATTTCTATTAATATTTTAAAAAGGGAATTCTATGCAGAATTAAGCACACAAAAAGGAGGGTCAACTGGGGAGGGCGGGGTGATCATGAGAAATAAATGCCTATATACTATAAATATTTACAGTCTTACCTATTCCTGGAGCAACGTAGATAAAATACAGGAAGGATGATGAGAGAGAAAATAGAAAAAGAATGGCCAGCACTGATCGGTTGGGAATCCGTAAGATCTTCCTCATCACAGACATTTAAAAACGTGAGATGTATTCTCTGAAAAGAAATTCCTGGAGAGTGAGCTGTGGTGGGAAAAGGTATTAGACACCAGTCCAACGTGACAACAGAATAGATGATCAGTACGGATGATCTAAAACCAAAGTGTTTGATTTTCTTAAAGTAAAAATTAAAAAAAAGAGTGCCAGACCGTAGGGTGAAAAAACAGTTGGTTTGTGTAATAAATAGTTATAAAATATAATAATTAATATAGGTTTTAGAACAGTCCTAGAGGGTGGGTGATTCTAAGGGAAGGTTAGAGAAAGGGATGCCCCAACAGCTAGTCCGAGATAGAGTTGAACATGAATGGGAGCAGAGTCAGACTCACTCACTCTAGCAGGGAGGGAGGTGGCGCAGTGTGTGGGCGGGGCCAGGAAACTGATAGGAAAGTCTACTACGTAGGTTGCAGCAGCTGGATAGAGTTACTAGCACTGGCTAAAGAGGGGTGGAGCAAGTTAGGGAACGTCTGCCAACTTCTGTCCAGAGGGAATAGCGAAGTGAGAGCTTTTTAACCCCTTAGTGACCAGAGCACTTTTCCATTTTCTGTCCGTTTGGGACCAAGGCTATTTTTACATTTTTGCGGTGTTTGTGTTTAGCTGTAATTTTCCTCTTACTCATTTACTGTACCCACACATATTATATACCGTTTTTCTCGCCACTAAATGGACTTTCTAAAGATACCATTATTTTCATCATATCTTATAATTTACTATAAAAAAAAATATAAAATATGAGGAAAAATTGAAAAAAACACACTTTTTCTAACTTTGACCCCCAAAATCTGTTACATATCTACAACCACCAAAAAACACCCATGCTAAATAGTTTCTAAATTTTGTCCTGAGTTTAGAAATACCCAATTTTTACATGTTCTTTGCTTTTTGTGCAAGTTATAGGGCCATAAATACAAGTAGCACTTTGCTATTTCCAAACCACTTTTTTCCAAAATTAGCGCTAGTTACATTAGAACACTAATATCTTTCAGGAATCCCTGAATATCCCTTGACATGTATATATTTTTTTTTAGTAGACATCCCAAAGTATTGATCTAGGACAATTTTGGTATATTTCATACCACCATTTCACCGCCAAATGCGATCAAATACAAAAAATCGTTCACTTTTTCACAAATTTTTTCACAAACTTTTGGTTTCTCACTGAAATTATTTACAAACAACTTGTGCAATTATGGCATAAATGGTTGTAAATTCTTCTCTGGGATCCCCTTTGTTCAGAAATAGCAGACATATATGGCTTTGGCGTTGCTTTTTGGTAATTAGAAGGCCGCTAAATGCCACTGCGCACCACAAGTGTATTATGCCCAGCAGTTAAGGGGTTAATTAGGGAGCTTTTAGGGAGCTTGTAGGGTTAATTTTAGCTTTAGTGTAGTATAGTAGACAACCCCAAGTATTGATCTAGGCACATTTTGGTATATTTCATGCCACCATTTCACCGCCAAATGCGATCAAATTGAAAAAAAAGTTAAATTTTTCACAATTTTAGGTTTCTCACTGAAATAATTTACAAACAGCTTGTGCAATTATGGCACAAATGGTTGTAAATACTTGTCTGGGATCCCCTTTGTTCAGAAATAGCAGACATATATGACTTTGGCGTTGCTTTCTGGTAATTAGAAGGCCGCTAAATCCTGCTGCGCCTCACACGTGTATTCTGGCTAGCAGTGAAGGGGTTAATTAGGGAGTTTGTAGGGAGCTTGCAGGATTAATTTTAGCTTTAGTGTAGAGATCAGCCTCCCACCTGACACATCCCACCCCCTGATCCCTCCCAAACAGCTCCCTTCCCTCCCCCACCCCACAATTGTCCCCGCCATCTTAAGTACTGGCAGAAAGTCTGCCAGTACTAAAATAAAAGGGTTTTTTAAAAAATAAATAATTTTTTTTTAGCATATTTACATATGCTAGGGTGTAGGATCCCCCCCTTAGCCCCCAACCTCCCTGATCCCCCCCAAAACCGCTCTCTGACCATCCCCTCTGCCTCATTGGGGGCCATCTTGGGTACTGGCAGCTGTCTGCCAGTACCCAGTTTGCAAAAAAAAAGGGCTTTTTTTATATTTATTTGTCTTTTTTCTGTAGTGTAGCTTCCCCCCCACACAGACAAACCCCCACCACCTTGCTGATCTTTTTTTTTTTTAAAAAATATTAGGGCATTTAAACATTTTTACTAACTCATTTTCTGTAGTGTAGCGGTTCCCACCCGCTCCCTCCCCGTGCACGCGCCCGCCCCCGCCCTCCCGTGCACGCGCGCGCGCCCGTGCGCGCCCCCGCTCATCCCCGCCCACGATCCCGCCCCCCCTGCACATAACCAGGGCCATCGATGGCCGCCACCCGCCTCCCGGTCCGGCTCCCACCCACCAACGCCGGGAACCACCGATCTCCGGTGCAGAGAGGGCCACAGAGTGGCTCTCTCTGCACCGGATGGCTTAAAAAAGTTATTGCAGGATGCCTCCATATCGAGGCATCACTGCAATAACCGGAAAGCAGCTGGAAGCGAGCAGGATCGCTTCCAGCTGCTTTCCAAACCGAGGACGTGCAGGGTACGTCCTCAGGCGTTAACTGCCTTTTTTTTGAGGACGTACCCTGCACGTCCTCGGTCGTTAAGGGGTTAAAGCAAATAGAGTCATATGGAGAAGAACCTTTTAGTGACTTGGAAAATCGAACATGCAATATATATAATAAATTATAAATATATATATATATATATATATATATATATATATATATATATATATATATATATATATATATATATATATATATATATATATATATATATATATATATATATATACTCAGACATCCCAACCTGCAAAGACTACTTTCAGGGAGGTGACTTCACCCGCTACTGCGCCGCCCCCCCCCCCCCCCTTACAGTTATATATTGGACACCTTGAAACCCTAAATAAGATAGAGACTTATTTGAGACTGCATTGAGCAATGATACTTTTTTTATTGGACTAACTATACATCAATGCAATACTCTTGTTATTTTGATATTTAAATCTCTGGACTAACACGGCTACTCCAATCAACGTATATATATATATAATGTGTGTGTAGAATAATGAATTGCACACTCATCAGACCTGTTTCATCTACCAGGGTTACAGGATCCAGTATATAAAAATAAAACAGCATATATCCGCAATTATTTGATTTATTTTCTACAAATAGGTGTCACATGCTATTTAAAAAAAGGAGGAAGAGAGGATGGGAAACTGCTTTATAGCTCTCTTGTAGTTCCTGAAATAACCAGCTAATTTATCTTTGAGATTACTGCCTCTAAATATTAAAGGGACATTAAACCCAAACATTTTCTTTCATGATTCAGACAAAGAATACAATTTTGAACAGCATTCCAATTTACTTCTAATATCTAATTTGCTTCATTCTTTAGATATCCTTTGCTA
The DNA here is from genome assembly GCF_027579735.1 of Bombina bombina. Lineage (NCBI taxonomy): Eukaryota > Metazoa > Chordata > Amphibia > Anura > Bombinatoridae > Bombina > Bombina bombina. The sequence continues at coordinate 1,068,248,707 of NC_069499.1, forward strand.
AAGAAATAGCAATGTACCTGGGTGAGCCAATCACATGAGGTATCTATGTGCAGCCACCAACCAGCAGCTACTGGGCCTATCTAGATATGCTTTCCAGGAAAGAATATCAAGAGAATGAAGCAAATTAGATAATAGAAGCAAATTAGAAAGTTGTTTTAAATGGTATTCTCTATTTGAATAATGAAAGAAAAAATACGGTTTAATGTCCCTTTAAACCAAATTTAATTCATATAATAAGCACATGAAAAGTCTATGGGAGAAACCAACAGTGTTACCACTTTTTTTTATTAATGTATTCAATTTAAAGGGGCATAAAACTCAACTTTTTTATTTCATTATTTAGAAAGAGCATGCAATTTTAAACAACTTTCATATTTACTTCTATTATCTAATTTGCTTTTTTTTCTTGATATCCTTTGTTGAAAAGCATATCTAGATAGGCTCAGTGACTGCTGATTGGTGGCTGCACATAGATGCCTCATGTGATTGGGTCACCCATGTGAATTGTTATTTCTTCAACAAATGATATCTGAAGAATGAAGCAAATTAAATAATAGAAGTACATTAGAAAGTTGTTTAAAATTGTATTCTATACCTGAATCATGAAAGAAACATTTTGGGTTTAATGTCCCTTTAACTTGGAAGTCCCAGCCATCACTCATGTGAGTATCTCTTACCAAGATGTACTATTTCAAGGCTATTAACAGTCTTTATGATTATTATAGATATTCAGTCAGGTCTGATGCAGCCCCAGAGCACCAAGATGTACATTTTTAGTATAAAGAACACAATAGATAAGAATCTCTTAGGTACCTTTCTAGAACAAGATGTACTTCAATACGCTTTCAAAACTATCTTGAAGTATGCTTTTTATGTATTATAACTTATAATCTCCTTGCATATAGATTATTGATAGTATATTTATTTTAGTCTTTTATTAAGTGTCTTCAGACAGACTTCAACATTTAGAAATCTCTGAAATGTTTGACACGCTTTGGAAAGCAGTACTACATTATAACAAGATTGCCCAAAGAAATTCAGCCTCCAATCTAAATAAGAGAGAAACACTATCCTGAAAATGCTGTAGTAAAGGCATACAACAAAGTGAGAAATACTGAGATACTCTTTTAGTAAAAAAATAACCATACTATAAATAACACTAATCAAGAAATAGAACATTCTAATCAGATCAGATTCATTACCACATACACTAATGGGGCAAAAGAAATAGAAATATTTTTGACAAAGCATTGGTGCCTTTTGAAAAAGGATCCAATACTAAACACTATATTAAAGGATCCACCAAAAGTGACCTATAAGAAAAACAGAAGTATGAAAAACATCCTAGCACCTACTGCCTTAAAGGGAACAAAATTAAGAAAACTGCGAGTATAAAAGTCTTTTTGAAATGTGGTCGAAAATATTGTGTCTGCTGCAGTCACACAGATAGAAACAAACCGCCAGATTATGAGTTTTGCGTTAGGAGCTATGCGGTGCTAACGAGCAGTTTTCTCTCACCGCTCACTTACCTACAGCGCTGGTATTACGGGTTTTTATAAACCTGGCGTTAAAAGACAAAAAGTAAGCGTACAGCAAAATTGAGCTCCATACCGCACTCCAATACCAGCGCTGCTTTAATCAGCGGTGAGCTGGTCGTACATGCTCGTGCACGATTTCCCTATAGGAATCAACGGGGTGAGCCGGCTGAGAAAAAGTCTAACACCTGCAAAAAAACTCAGTAACGCAGCCCCATTGATTCCTATGGGGAAATAAAAGTTATGTTTACACCTAACACCCTAACATGAACCCCAAGTCTAAACAACCCCTAATCTTACACTTATTAACCCCTAATCTGCCACCCCCGACATCGCTGACACCTACATTATTCTTAATGTTGAAAAGGCAGGACCAGCACTCACATGTGAGTGCTGGTTTTGCCTTTTCAACATTAAGTATTCTACCCTTTCAAGGAATACAGCACCACATATCTTTGTGTAAGGATTTATTCTTGTGTACAACAGTTCCTACTGGTATTTACAACATGGCCTGTGAAACAGGCATTTTCTCATATACAGATGAAGAGGCAGCCCGGATTGCTACTCTCACCCTGGGACCTAGGGAATTCCTGACTGCCCCAGATAAAGATTTACAGAAACGGGAGTTGGAGAAACTTATGAAGAGACAGGTCAATTTACAGCTACATGCCTCTACTATGGCCGAATACTACAAAGTTAAGCGTATCCCTCGGGATATGAGGTCCCCCCTCCAACCCACCTTCTTTTTGGAAAACCCAGAATTTTGTTCCAAATATCAACAAATCTTGAATAAAAATTCTATGGACCTTATGATACTAAACATAGAATTTTCTAACCGTGAGCTGCAGGAGCTGTCTGGGAAGATAGAGGCTCAAAGGAACAAGCTGCGGGAGACGGTGGGAAAAGAGGACTTCCAGCGCATGCACCAGGAAGTCACTGAAGGGGTTAATTCCGCCAAGGCTGAGATCGATGAACGCAAGAGAAGGAAGTTCCAACGCGACGAGCAGGATTACACTTCCGGTAGTGTATACAGGTGGAACCGCCCACGTAGACGTCCCACGAATGCCGGTCCAAGATGGATGACATCACGTAATCGCTAACAGAAGGCGACGGACAGTGACGCTAGTACAGACAGCTCCGGAACAGCACACATATCGGCTGCCAATGAAGGTACATCTAGCTCTTTTTTGTCAGGAGCAACGGGGCCGGACGACAGAGGAGGTACAATAGGAGAAGGGGTGGCAGACGGAGGAGGAATGGGGACTTGGCAGAAGATGAAAAGCAAACTCAAGAGGTAAATGTTATTAACCTGTCTTCTTATGCACTCACTACAGATGAAGTCACGGTACTCAACATGGGCTTATCTTTTTACCCCACAACCACTCCTGATACGTTCTCCATCATGACAGATCTCACGTTTTTTCAGGGGACTACGACTTAAGGCATTCTTTAACAACCCCAATAAGCAGTTTTTTACACAGAATACACAGGACATTAACAATGAGGGTACCTTTGATTTAACTCCCTTGGGTCTTAATATGAAAAGCTTTTTTAACCCTTCTGGAGACAATGTGGCAGTTGAGACTTTTATCAAAATAGTGGACACTGATTTCAGGAAGCTAATCATGAATCACAAACAGGACAATAGACACAATTTAAAGGGACAGTAAACCTTAAAAATAATGTTATATAATTCTGCACATAGTGCAGAATTATATAACATTATTTAGGTGCTATAGCCATAAAAGCCTTTTTTACAGTTTAATTTGCTAAAATACCGCGCTTTTACAGACCCGCTCTCTGCTCTCTGCTGAGCGGGTCTGTATTATTCAGTCAGCGCATCGGGCCAGCTGTATAGTCACAGCCCGGCCCGACCGCGCCATAAGACTAAGTGCAGCTCGCTCCTGTGACAGTCGGCAACAACAAGAATGGCTTATCCAGTTGCTGGACCTAGTTTTGTCCAATAACTTCTTTTTGTATGAAAAGCAGTTTTACATGCAAAAGAATGGGACTGCCATGGGGTCCAATGTGGCCTCAGCTTATGCCTGTTTGGTTATGGACTCCATTGAAGAAAGAGTAGTCTATAGTGATCCCCTATTCAATGAGTGCTGTCAGGGGTGGTTCCGCTACATAGATGATTTGTTTATCGTGTGGCGGGGCCCCCCTGAAAAGTTGAGACAGCTCCAGGAGAATATTGAGAATGCAGTTCCTTTTCTCAAATTCAGTTGTAAACAGGACTACCACAAGGTGGAGTTTCTGGATACTACAGTCCTTAAACAAAATGGGTCCTTAACGACTGATTTATTTGTAAAACCCACAGACCGTAATACTTTGCTGCACTGCAAAAGCTTTCATCCCCCTAAGGTATTTGACAGTGTCCCAAAATCCCAGTTGATCAGGGTAGACAGAATAGTCACTGATCCCCAGATGAAACAGGTCAGATTTGTTGAGATGAAAAACAAGTTTATCCAAAGGGGTTACGACAGTCAGCAATTGGATGTAGTAGAACAATCCATTAAGGGTCCCCCTAAGATATATACCACATCTGTTAATAAAAGAATGAATTTTGTCACGTCATATAACACTATGAGCCAAAAAGTTTTTAACATTATCAAGAGGAATTGGCTGGTTAGGGCCATATCCAGTACAGAAACAGTTAAAAGAGGGGACCAGAGGTTCCTTGGGAAACCCAAGGATGGTACATTCCCCTGTTTATGTTGTGGCCAGTGCGGTAATGTCATCAAAGGGGGTAGCATTTCACATCTGGGGGAAAAATTTCAATTAAAGGTTATTACACATGTAATTCTACACATGTGGTGTATGCATTAAAGTACCTATGTGGGCTGTTATATGTTGGCGAGATGACCCAAAGGGTCAAGGATCGCATATGCCAACATAAATCCACAATTAGAAGTGAAAAAAACGCTAACCTCCCAGTTCCTGCACATTTCATTGAGAAGGGCCATCAAATTAACCAGCTCAGGTATATGGTAATAGATCAAGCCCCTATACAGATTAGAGGGGGTGACAGGGTCAAAGACCTCCTCTATAGGGAGGCCAGATAGATCTGGAAGTTAGATACCATGCACTCTAATGGGCTCAATAGGGAATTTGACGTACTCCCTTTCATTTAAGGCCATAGTTGACTATGTAACGGTATTTGGTTCTAGTTAATTTAATGAACTTGAGATAAATAATATGTAGCTAAAAACTAGCCAACTAACTACTTAAATATAATTTAAATAAATCTAAATAAAATTACTATAATTAACTAAATTATTCCTATTTAAAACTAAATTCTTACCTATAAAATAAACCCTAAACTAGCTACAATATAACTAATAGTTACATTGTAGCTATCTTAGGGTTTATTTTTATTTTACAGGCAAGTTTGTATTTATTTTAACTAGGTAGAATAGTTACTAAATAGTTATTAACTATTTAATAACTACCTAGCTAAAATAAATACAAATTGACCTGTAAAATAAAACCTAACCTAAGTTACAATAACACCTAACACTACACTACAATTAAATAAATTAAAAACAATTAAATAAATTAAATTAAATTAGCTAAATCACAAAAAAAAACACTAAATTACAGAAAATAAAAACAAATTACAGATCTTTAAAATAATTACACCTAATCTAATTGCCCTATCAAAATAAAAAAGCCCCCCCAAAATAAAAAAAAAACCTAGCCTAAACTAAACTATCAATAGCCCTTAAAAGGGCCTTTTGCGGGGCATTGCCCCAAAGTAATCAGCTCTTTTACCTGTAAAAAAGAAATACAAACAACCCCCCAACAGTAAAACCCACCACTCACACAACCAAACCCCCAAATAAAATACTAACTAAAAAAACATAAGCTCCTCATTGCCCTGAAAAGGGCATTTGGATGGGCAATGCCCTTAAAAGGGCACTTAGCTCTATTGCTGCCCAAACCCTAATCTAAAAAAAAAACACCCAATACACCCTTAAAAAAGCCTAACACTAACCCCCTGAAGATCGACTTACTGTTCTGAAGACCGGACATCCATCCTCAAGGAAGCGGCAGAAGTCTTCATCCAACCGGGCCGAAGTTCTCAACGAAGTCGGGAGAAGTCTTCATCCAAGCTGGGTGAAGTGGTCCTCCAGACGGACGGAAGTCTTCATCCAGACGGCATCTTCTATCTTCATCCATCCGACATGGAGCGGGGTCCATCTTCAAGACATCCGACGCGGAGCATCCTCTTCATCCGGAGTCTTCTTACTGAATGAAGGTTCCTTTAAATTATGTCATCCAAGATGGCATCCCTTAGATTCCGATTGGCTGATAGAATTCTATCAGCCAATCGGAATTAAGGCAGAAAAAATCTTATTGGCTGATGCAATCAGCCAATAGAATTGAAGTTCAATCCTATTGGCTGATCCAATCAGCCAATAGGATTGAGCTTGCATTCTATTGGCTGATTGGAACAGTTAATTAGTTAATAGTTAATTTATTTAATTGTAGTGTAGTGTTAGGTGTTATTGTAACTTAGGTTAGGTTTTATTTTACAGGTCAATTTGTATTTATTTTAGCTAGGTAGTTATTAAATAGTTAATAACTATTTAATAACTATTCTACCTAGTTAAAATAAATACAAACTTGCCTGTAAAATAAAAATAACCCCTAAGATAGCTACAATGTAACTATTAGTTATATTGTAGCTAGCTTAGGGTTTATTTTACAGGTATTTAGTTTTAAATAGGAATAATTTAGTTAATTATAGTAATTTTCTTTAGATTTATTGTAATTATATTTAAGTTAGGGGGTGTTAGGGTTAGACTTAGATTTAGGGGTTAATAAATTTAATATAGTGGCGGCAACGTTGGGGACGGCAGATTAAGGGTTAATAAGTATAATGTAGGTGGCAGCGATGTTAGGGGCGGCAGATTAGGGGTTAATAATATTTAACAAGTGTTTGCGAGGCGGGAGGGCGGCGGTTTAGGGGTTAATATGTTTATTATAGTGGCGGCGATATCCCGAGCGGCAGATTAGGGGTTAAAAATTTGTACCATAAAACTCTTAACTACTGACTTTATAATGCGTTACGGATCTTGGAGGTAGAGGGTATACCGCTCACTTTTTAGCCTCCCAGGACAGACTCGTAATACCGGCGCTATGGAAGTCCCATAGAAAAAAGTGTTTACGTAAGTCTTTTTGCGGTAAGGCCAAAGAAGTGTGCGGTGCCCCTAAACCTGCAAAACTTGTAATAGCAGCGGTAGTGAAAAAGCAGCGTTAGGACCTGTTAACGCTGCTTTTTCAGCTTAAAGAAATTAATAAATTGGTTATTAATAATGAACAGAAACAAATACCCATAGAGGATTTCTTAAATTGTAAATCTGAATACGTTGTTTATCTATTGGAATGTTCGTGCAAAAAATTCTATATTGGTCGCACGAAAAGGAGTCTTAAAGGGATACTGAACCAAAATTGTTTCTTTCATGATTCAGATATTATCATTTTTTCTTTGTTCTCTTGCTATCTTTATTTGAAAAAGAAGGTATCTAAGCTAAGGAGCCAGACAATTTTTGTTTCAGGACGATGGACAGCACTTGTTTATTGGTGGGTGAATTTATCCACCAATCAGCAAGAACAACCCAGGTTGTTCACCAAAAATGGGCCGGCTTCTAAACTTACATCTTGCTTTTCAAATAAAGATACCAAGAAAATTAAGGACATTTTACAATAAGAGTAAATTAGAAAGTTGCTTAAAACTGCATGCTCTAACTGAATCACAAAACAAAAAAATTGGGTTCAGTGTCCCTTTAAACAAAGAGTCCTTGAACACATTAACAGCATTAAAGAGGAGGACTCTGAATATTAAATAAGCAAACATTTTGAGCATTCCCATAATAAAAACAATAATAAATTTAAGATCAAAGGAATAGAGCAGATCCCAGTGTCCAAAGGTAGGGAAAGACTTCTTGAACTCAGAAAAAGGGAAACCTACTGGATTCACTGCTTAAAACTCTACAACCTCAGGGCTTGAACAAAGACATAGATCTAGCATCAGGGATGTCCAAACTTTGCTCTCCAGAGGTTTTGGAACTACATTTCCCATGATGCTCAGCTAGATAAAATGCTGGCTGAGCATCATCGGAAATGTAGTTCCAAAACCTCTGGAGAGCAAAGTTTGGACACCCTGATCTAGCTGCATTCCTGTGAAAAATAGACATTCCCCTTCTTTTATACATCACTAGGAGTAGGTCAAGAAAAAGAAAAATGACATACACCTTCCTTTCTTCCCTAGATAGCGTACAACCACCATTTTACCGCCAAATGCGATCAACTTAAAAAAATTGTTCCCTTTTTAACAAACTTTTTCACAAACTTTAGGTTTCTCACTGAAATTATTTACAAACAGCTTGTGCAATTATGGCACAAATGGTTGTAAATGCTTATCTGGGATCCCCTTTGTTCAGAAATAGCAGACATATATGACTTTGGCGTTGCTTTTTGGTAATTAGAAGGGTGCTAAATGCAGCTGCACATCACAGGTGTATTATGGCTAGCAGTGAAGGGGTTAATTAGGTAGCTTGTAGGGAGCTTGCAGGGTTAATTTTAGCTTTAGTGTAGAGATCAGCCTCCCACCTGACACATCACACCCCCTGATCCCTCCCAAACAGCTCTCTGCCCTCCCCCACCCCACAATTGTCCCCATTATCTTAAGTACTGGCAGAAAGTCTGCCAGTACTAAAATAAAAGGTATCTTTTTTAAGCATATTTACATATGCTGCTTAGTAGGGTCCCCCCTTAGCCCCCAACCAGCTCTCTAACCCTCCCCCTCTACCTTATTGGGAGCTTGGGTACTGGCAGCAGTACCCAGTTTAGAATAAAATACATTTTTAAAAAATATATATATATTTTTTTTCTGTAGTGTAGCTTCCCCCCCAAAGACCCCTCCATGATCCCTTAAATTCTTTTTTAATTTATTCCCTCCCCCCTTTCTCCCACTTATTTACATATATTTTTTCTGTAGTGTAGCGGTTCCCACCCGTGCACGCGCCCGCCCGCCACCCCCCGTGCACGCGACCTGTCCCCCTCTCACTGAAAGAATCCATTGATGGCTGCCCACCCGCCTCCCACATCGGCTCCCACCCACCAACGATTGCGGCCATCTATGTCCGGTGCAGAGAGGTCCACAGAGTGGCTCTCTCTGCATCAGAGGGGTAAAAAATGTTATTGCAGGATGCCTCGATATCGAGGCATCACTGCAATAACCAGAAAGCGTCTGGAACCGATCAGGATCGCTTTCCAAGACCGACGACGTATGCCGTACATCCTTAGGCGTTAACTGTATTATTTTTGAGGACGTACGCCGTTGGTCATTAAAGTGACATGAAACCCAAAATTTTTCTTTCATGATTCAGACAGAACATGTGATTTTAAACAACTTTCCAATTTGCTTTTATTATTTCAATTGCTTCATTCGCTTCGTATACTTAGTTGAAAAGCATATCTAGGTAGGCTTAACCATGCATTACTGGGAGCTAGCTGCTGATTGGAGGCTGCACAAAAATGTCTCTTTCCAACGGTTCACAAGATGTCTTTAGATAGCACCCAGTAGTGCATAGCTGCTCCTTCAAAAAAAGAATACCAAGAAAATGAAGCATATTGGATAAAATAAGTTAATTGGAAAGTTTTTTTAAAATCATATGACCTATTTGAATCATCTAAAAAGAGTAGCGGAGCACCGGTAGAATAAAAAACAAACAACTTGGCCCGTGCCTGGGTGCAGGATCTCATCAGATAATACTGTCTTAAACAAGCTAAATTAGAAGGTCCATCTAGTTTTCATTTTAAACGTTTTCTATGTCCTCATATATACTTGTTGAAGGCTTGCTGCTAAAGTTAAATTTTCATTCTATTTATCTTACTAAGAGCTGTGAGAAATATTATTGTACATGTATAACCCTAGCTTTAAATTGGTGCTCTCATACCATTGAATTTTTTAAGATGAAAACATATAGAGCATGCCTGATATACTTTACCTATCATACTTAAACTACCACCTCCCGCCCCCTCATCATCATCATCATCATCATTATTATTATTATGATACTAAACCTCCTAACTTAGGAGGGTTAACCAAGCGGTTTTTCTCGCCTATACCGCTCTCCGCCCACTTAAACAACTCTTCCAGTAAAACACAATTGTAATCTTATTTTCCCTTCCTAGCATAGCAAGATTGCTTAGGAACCCAGCACAACATACCAACATATCTCACCATATTATCTACATTTAAGAATGTCACGCTCCTTGTTGGTATCATTTGAAATACTAATTGCTAACAGCTTATGTAAAAAAAGGAAAAAGAGGTTCTGGACTTCCACATAGTATTTTCTATAATGTGAATTTTATTTTTCTGTATGGAAGCTGTTAAATTGAAATGCCTTATCTATGTTTGTCTTCGACTATGATATTTCATATAAATTGTATTGATTTCGCACAACCTCAATGAAAAATTTAAAAAAATAGCAGCGGTAGTGAAAAAGCAGCGTTAGGACCTGTTAACGCTGCTTTTTCAGCTTAAAGAAATTAATAAATTGGTTATTAATAATGAACAGAAACAAATACCCATAGAGGATTTCTTAAATTGTAAATCTGAATACGTTGTTTATCTATTGGAATGTTTGTGAAAAAAATTCTATATTGGTCGCACGAAAAGGAGTCTTAAAGGGATACTGAACCAAAATTGTTTCTTTCATGATTCAGATATTATCATTTTTTCTTTGTTCTCTTGCTATCTTTATTTGAAAAAGAAGGTATCTAAGCTAAGGAGCCAGCCAATTTTTGGTTCAGGACGATGGACAGCACTTGTTTATTGGTGGGTGAATTTATCCACCAATCAGCAAGAACAACCCAGGTTGTTCACCAAAAATGGGCCGGCTTCTAAACTTACATCTTGCTTTTCAAATAAAGATACCAAGAAAATTAAGGAAATTTTACAATAAGAGTAAATTAGAAAGTTGCTTAAAATTGCATGCTCTATCTGAATCACAAAACAAAAAAATTGGGTTCAGTGTCCCTTTAAACAAAGAGTCCTTGAACACATTAACAGCATTAAAGAGGAGGACTCTGAATATTAAATAAGCAAACATTTTGAGCATTCCCATAATAAAAACAGTAATACATTTAAGATCACAGGAATAGAGCAGATCCCAGTGTCCAAAGGTAGGGAAAGACTTCTTGAACTCAGAAAAAGGGAAACCTACTGGATTCACTGCTTAAAACTCTACAACCTCAGGGCTTGAACAAAGACATAGATCTAGCTGCATTCCTGTGAAAAATAGACATTCCCCTTCTTTTATACATCACTAGGAGTAGGTCAAGAAAAATAAAAATGACATACACCTTCCTTTCTTCCCTAGATAGCGTACAACCACCATTTCACCGCCAAATGCGATCAACTAAAAAAAATTGTTCCCTTTTTAACAAACTTTTTCACAAACTTTAGGTTTCTCACTGAAATTATTTACAAACAGCTTGTGCAATTATGGCACAAATGGTTGTAAATGCTTCTCTGGGATCCCCTTTGTTCAGAAATAGCAGACATATATGGCTTTGGCGTTGCTTTTTGGTAATTAGAAGGGTGCTAAATGCCGCTGCGCATCACACGTGTATTATGGCTAGCAGTGAAGGGGTTAATTAGGTAGCTTGTAGGGAGCTTGCAGGGTTAATTTTAGCTTTAGTGTAGAGATCAGCCTCCCACCTGACAAATCACACCCCCTGATCCCTCCCAAACAGCTCTCTGCCCTCCCCCACCCCACAATTGTCCCCATTATCTTAAGTACTGGCAGAAAGTCTGCCAGTACTAAAATAAAAGGTATCTTTTTTTTAAGCATATTTACATATGCTGCTTAGTAGTCCCCCCTTAGCCCCCAACCAGCTCTCTACCCCCCCCCCCTCTACCTTATTGGGAGCTTGAGTACTGGCAGCAGTACCCAGTTTAGAATAAAATACATTTTTAAAAAATATATATATATATTTTTTTTTTCTGTAGTGTACCTTCCCCCCCTAAGACCAACCCCCCACCCCCTCCATGATCCCTTAAATTCTTTTTTAATTTATTTCCTCCCCCCCTTTCTCCCACTTATTTACATACATTTTTTCTGTAGTGTAGCGGTTCCCACCCGTGCATGCGACCTGTCCCCCTCTCACTAAAAGAAGCCATTGATGGCTGCCCACCCGCCTCCCACATCGGCTCCCACCCACCAACGATTTCGGCCATCGATGTCCGGTGCAGAGAGATCCACAGAGTGGCTCTCTCTGCATCGGAGGGGTAAAAAATGTTATTGCAGGATGCCTCGATATCGAGGCATCACTGCAATAACCAGAAAGCGGCTGGAACCGATCAGGATCGCTTTCCAAGACCGACGACGTATGCCGTACATCCTCAGGCGTTAACTGTATTTTTTTTGAGGACGTACGCCATCGGTCATTAAAGTGACATGAAACTAAAATTTTTCTTTCATGATTCAGACAGAACATGTGATTTTAAACAACTTTCCAATTTGCTTTTATTATTTCAATTGCTTCATTCGCTTCGTATACTTAGTTGAAAAGCATATCTAGGTAGGCTTAACCATGCATTACTGGGAGCTAGCTGCTGATTGGAGGCTGCACAAAAATGTCTCTTTCCATCGGTTCACAAGATGTCTTTAGATAGCACCCAGTAGTGCATAGCTGCTCCTTCAAAAAAAGAATACCAAGAAAATGAAGCATATTGGATAAAATAAGTTAATTGGAAAGTTTTTTTAAAATCATATGACCTATTTGAATCATCTAAAAAGAGTAGCGGAGCACCGGTAGAATAAAAAACAAACAACTTGGCCCGTGCCTGGGTGCAGGATCTCATCAGATAATACTGTCTTAAACAAGCTAAATTAGAAGGTCCATCTAGTTTTCATTTTAAACGTTTTCTATGTCCTCATATATACTTGTTGAAGGCTTGCTGCTAAAGTTAAATTTTCATTCTATTTATCTTACTAAGAGCTGTGAGAAATATTATTGTACATGTATAACCCTAGCTTTAAATTGGTGCTCTCATAGTAACCATTGAATTTTTTAAGATGAAAACATATAGAGCATGCCTGATATACTTTACCTATCATACTTAAACTACCACCTCCCGCCCCCTCATCATCATCATCATCATTATTATTATTATGATACTAAACCTCCTAACTTAGGAGGGTTAACCAAGCGGTTTTTCTCGCCTATACCGCTCTCCGCCCACTTAAACAACTCTTCCAGTAAAACACAATTGTAATCTTATTTTCCCTTCCTAGCATAGCAAGATTGCTTAGGAACCCAGCACAACATACCAACATATCTCACCATATTATCTACATTTAAGAATGTCACGCTCCTTGTTGGTATCATTTGAAATAATTGCTAACAGCTTATGTAAAAAAGGAAAAAGAGGTTCTGGACTTCCACATAGTATTTTCTATAATGTGAATTTTATTTTTCTGTATGGAAGCTGTTAAATTGAAATGCCTTATCTATGTTTGTCTTCGACTATGATATTTCATATAAATTGTATTGATTTCGCACAACCTCAATGAAAAATAAAAAAAAATAGCAGCGGTAGTGAAAAAGCAGCGTTAGGACCTGTTAACGCTGCTTTTTCAGCTTAAAGAAATTAATAAATTGGTTATTAATAATGAACAGAAACAAATACCCATAGAGGATTTCTTAAATTGTAAATCTGAATACGTTGTTTATCTATTGGAATGTTTGTGCAAAAAATTCTATATTGGTCGCACGAAAAGGAGTCTTAAAGGGATACTGAACCAAAATTGTTTCTTTCATGATTCAGATATTATCATTTTTCTTTGTTCTCTTGCTATCTTTATTTGAAAAAGAAGGTATCTAAGCTAAGGAGCCAGCCAATTTTTGGTTCAGGACGATGGACAGCACTTGTTTATTGGTGGGTGAATTTATCCACCAATCAGCAAGAACAACCCAGGTTGTTCGCCAAAAATGGGCCGGCTTCTAAACTTACATTCTTGCTTTTCAAATAAAGATACCAAGAAAATTAAGGAAATTTTACAATAAGAGTAAATTAGAAAGTTGCTTAAAATTGCATGCTCTATCTGAATCACAAAACAAAAAATTGGGTTCAGTGTCCCTTTAAACAAAGAGTCCTTGAACACATTAACAGCATTAAAGAGGAGGACTCTGAATATTAAATAAGCAAACATTTTGAGCATTCCCATAATAAAAACAGTAATACATTTAAGATCACAGGAATAGAGCAGATCCCAGTGTCCAAAGGTAGGGAAAGACTTCTTGAACTCAGAAAAAGGGAAACCTACTGGATTCACTGCTTAAAACTCTACAACCTCAGGGCTTGAACAAAGACATAGATCTAGCTGCATTCCTGTGAAAAATAGACATTCCCCTTCTTTTATACATCACTAGGAGTAGGTCAAGAAAAATAAAAATGATATACACCTTCCTTTCTTCCCTAGATAGCGTACAACCACCATTTCACCGCCAAATGCGATCAACTAAAAAAAATTGTTCCCTTTTTAACAAACTTTTTCACAAACTTTAGGTTTCTCACTGAAATTATTTACAAACAGCTTGTGCAATTATGGCACAAATGGTTGTAAATGCTTCTCTGGGATCCCCTTTGTTCAGAAATAGCAGACATATATGGCTTTGGCGTTGCTTTTTGGTAATTAGAAGGGTGCTAAATGCCGCTGCGCATCACACGTGTATTATGGCTAGCAGTGAAGGGGTTAATTAGGTAGCTTGTAGGGAGCTTGCAGGGTTAATTTTAGCTTTAGTGTAGAGATCAGCCTCCCACCTGACAAATCACACCCCTGATCCCTCCCAAACAGCTCTCTGCCCTCCCCCACCCCACAATTGTCCCCATTATCTTAAGTACTGGCAGAAAGTCTGCCAGTACTAAAATAAAAGGTATCTTTTTTTTAAGCATATTTACATATGCTGCTTAGTAGTCCCCCCTTAGCCCCCAACCAGCTCTCTACCCCCCCCCCTCTACCTTATTGGGAGCTTGAGTACTGGCAGCAGTACCCAGTTTAGAATAAAATACATTTTTTTTAAAAAAATATATATATATATATTTTTTTTTTTCTGTAGTGTAGCTTCCCCCCCTAAGACCAACCCCCCACCCCCTCCATGATTCCTTAAATTCTTTTTTAATTTATTTCCTCCCCCCCTTTCTCCCACTTATTTACATACATTTTTTCTGTAGTGTAGCGGTTCCCACCCGTGCATGCGACCTGTCCCCCTCTCACTAAAAGAAGCCATTGATGGCTGCCCACCCGCCTCCCACATCGGCTCCCACCCACCAACGATTGCGGCCATCGATGTCCGGTGCAGAGAGATCCACAGAGTGGCTCTCTCTGCATCGGAGGGGTAAAAAATGTTATTGCAGGATGCCTCGATATCGAGGCATCACTGAAATAACCAGAAAGCGGCTGGAACCGATCAGGATCGCTTTCCAAGACCGACGACGTATGCCACATCCTCAGGCGTTAACTGTATTTTTTTTTAGGACGTACGCCATCGGTCATTAAAGTGACCTGAAACTAAAATTTTTCTTTCATGATTCAGACAGAACATGTGATTTTAAACAACTTTCCAATTTGCTTTTATTATTTCAATTGCTTCATTCGCTTCGTATACTTAGTTGAAAAGCATATCTAGGTAGGCTTAACCATGCATTACTGGGAGCTAGCTGCTGATTGGAGGCTGCACAAAAATGTCTCTTTCCATCGGTTCACAAGATGTCTTTAGATAGCACCCAGTAGTGCATAGCTGCTCCTTCAAAAAAAGAATACCAAGAAAATGAAGCATATTGGATAAAATAAGTTAATTGGAAAGTTTTTTTAAAATCATATGACCTATTTGAATCATCTAAAAAGAGTAGCGGAGCACCGGTAGAATAAAAAACAAACAACTTGGCCCGTGCCTGGGTGCAGGATCTCATCAGATAATACTGTCTTAAACAAGCTAAATTAGAAGGTCCATCTAGTTTTCATTTTAAACGTTTTCTATGTCCTCATATATACTTGTTGAAGGCTTGCTGCTAAAGTTAAATTTTCATTCTATTTATCTTACTAAGAGCTGTGAGAAATATTATTGTACATGTATAACCCTAGCTTTAAATTGGTGCTCTCATACCATTGAATTTTTTAAGATGAAAACATATAGAGCATGCCTGATATACTTTACCTATCATACTTAAACTACCACCTCCCGCCCCCTCATCATCATCATCATCATTATTATTATTATGATACTAAACCTCCTAACTTAGGAGGGTTAACCAAGCGGTTTTTCTCGCCTATACCGCTCTCCGCCCACTTAAGCAACTCTTCCAGTAAAACACAATTGCAATCTTATTTTCCTTTCCTAGCATAGCAAGATTACTTAGGAACCCAGCACAACATACCAACATATCTCACCATATTATCTACATTTAAGAATGTCACGCTCCTTGTTGGTATCATTTGAAATAATTGCTAACAGCTTATGTAAAAAAAGGAAAAAGAGGTTCTGGACTTCCACATAGTATTTTCTATAATGTGAATTGTATTTTTCTGTATGGAAGCTGTTAAATTGAAATGCCTTATCTATGTTTGTCTTCGACTATGATATTTCATATAAATTGTATTGATTTTGCACAACCTCAATAAAATTAAAAAAACAAAACAAAAAAAAAAACAACAAACAAACAACTTTATTGATCCAATCTTTGGTAAAAACAAAGTGAGGCAAAACAGAAAAACAGTGGTGTCATTGTCCTAAATAGGAGTCAGCTCATACAGCTGACATGTTTCGGCACTTAGCCGTTATCACAGCTGCTATTTTGCGTGGGTAAAGTCCCCGCCTTTAAAAGAAAGTGAATGGCTCCTATTTGACAATGGATAATTGCAATATTTACACATTAACCCTTGCCTGACACACAAGTGGGTTTAAATAAATTTACCTTGTACCTAAACATTACAGTGTCAATCTCATTTGATGAACATAGTGCCTTAAAAAGCTAGAAATTACTTATGGTTGCTCTATACAAGTATAAATAAATAAATCTATCATTTGCTGACTACATTGTTGTTCATCCCAATTCAGCTCTATGGCTTATACAATGCAATGCCTTATCTATTCCAGACAAGAATGAATGAATTTGTGGTGTAAAAGGGGGGATTTAGGGGGGGGGGGGGGAGAGAAACCACTCTAAGGTATGTTCCCTGATTTTTTTTATATATATATATATTTAAGTCTTGGCAATGCTGAAAGCAGGAAAATGATTTTACTTTGAACATCGTTCCCTTGAGATGTTACCATAGCAGCAGACACACGTGGATAGCACTAAAGCTGTTGCTGATATGGGGTGATCCAATAATATCTAGAGGGTTTCTATACCGCCAGAACATAGAGTGAGATCAGGTATCACCCTTTCTTCTGTCCATGTCATATCAGCTAGATACAGAAACTTCCAGATGATTCCCACGCTACTCCTTCCCATCTTGTGAGCTCAGCACATTTTCCTTTACTGGGAATATCAGCATTTCATGAGGCTGATTAGATTACTACTGGGTATGTCCACTCTTTTTTTAACATACCCTGAAGCATTATAAAAAGCTTCCATTTTGAAACAATTACTCACACATACACATACCTCTTCCCTTCTTCTCTAGGTCATAAACATATTTGTGCAACTTGTACATTTTAGGCATTTTTGTCTAGGCATGCATGTCTGTATTAGTAAATACTGCTACCATGGTTGCTAAAATGGTTCTTTCCAAGCCCAATCACATAAGGGTTAAACCTCTTAATACGTCATTCAGTTTTTAACATAACAACCCCCCTCCCCCCCCCCCAAAGAAAGACACAACAACTGAGTTGGGAAAAGACCGGTCACGGTCACATTTATTAAAACGTAAAACTTTACTCTATAGTTTCATAGGCAACTTTAACTTGAACTTTGTAAAAGTTCCATAACGCTTGGTGGCATATATCCCTAACTAACTATCCCCTACCAATAGCCGGTCAAAGCCCCATACGGTACCTACAGTGTAGCACGGATTGCTGACGCTCATTAGCATAGAATGGGTGTAATATTTGAGCTCTTCGGCAAAACTTTGAGGAGGGGAACCCCTAGGCCGGCACCTAGCGGGCGTCACCCCTCCCCATTACCCCAAGGCCGTCACTCATCATTCGGACTGCTCGCTCCAGGGCTATGACCGACCACCACAAGAGGACTAATTGAAACTCTTGCCGCCAACCCAACCGACATAACAGACCCCAACCACAAGATTGTTAAACAAACTTGCATTAACCTATTTTTTTTATTTTTTATTTTTATATTTGAGCCAACAATGCTCTTCTAATGTCTGCAATGAATATATCCAGCCCCTCATCTGTCAAATGCACGCCATCTGGACGATATAGTTATTTTCTGTCAGCCGTAATGTTCTCATGCCTGATCACAAATCCTGACGCTGCCATGACCGCTCTTCCCAACTCCCTGTTCACTTTTTTTCTCACATTATAGGCCGCTCTCTGCGACACCATAAATCTCCACTGCAGTCGTGCGACCACAAATGACCATCCCACTTTGACACCCTGCAGCCAAGCACACATCCACTTCACATCAGAGATCATACGTCTGATCAGGTCTAAGGCAGGTACAGAGCCCAGGTCATTCCCCCCTACATGCAGAACCACCACTTTTGGCAAACCCAACCTCCTGTAGGCATCCTGCAAAAGAGAGGGTAGGTCATTCCAAGATAAGCCTCGCCGGCTGAGCCAGCGAAAACTGTCCCTCGACGCTGCAAAGCCCAACTGCTGGCCTCCTGGGGAGCGTAGAGCCCTGATAGCAGCCCAATGCACAAATGAGTGCCCCACAATCCAAATGCACACCGGTGCCTTGCCCTTACCTAAAAACAACAGCATGTGGACAAACTCAGCACAGGAAACACATAACTATATTGAAGTCAACAACATGCAAAAGACCCCCGGCTAGACCGTTCTCCCTAGCCCCTCCTTTTCATTGTGTCCTATCAAACCCTACTTAGCAGACTTTAAAGGCCTCACGTACAGCTTGTAGCGATTTGATCTCCAACGACCCAGACGCTTAACCTCTCCAACGTGCGCCCCTTTTGAGACAGCGCTAGTCGCCGCCCCAATCCTGAAGGAATGTGAAGCGATCCTGGCTGGATGCAAACCGCATGCGACAGCCGTCGCAGCAAGCACTTTTCTAAACTGAAAAATGGACAAGGCAGACGAATCCTCGTGCACCAAAAACAGCGCAGACCCTGATGGCCGCACCCGCATGTAATTCCCAACATTAACTACTGGGCAACATTCCAGTATGTCAATGCTGTTTAAAGGAAGCCAGACCCCTCTGGCCGCCTGATCAGTCTTAGACTGCGGAATGAAAAGTAACAGACTTCCTTCCACCCATCTCACATGTTCCACTTGAACCCCACCTTTTCCTCTAACTTTCGCCGAGGATACTAGCTCGCCCACTCTCAAAGCACCCGCAAAAGACAGCGCAAACGCTGCCCTAAACAACAACACCTCATAAGCGCCAGTGCAAATGCCCTCGAGCTCCCCTACCAGTAGCTTCAATTGCTGAAGCATGATAGGTTCCCTTTTATCCACCGTCTTGGGCTTGGCCCTGCCCCATCCTTTCAACACCTGCCTCACCAAAAAGGAGTTTGAGAACTCCGGTAACGCCAAGGTTTTACTAAAAAATGCCACTGCCGCCATGCGGCTCTGTGCCGCTGGTCTAGACAACCCTTTCTCCTTCAAGCACCCCAGCCATTCCAACACATGTACCTGATCGGCTTGTTGAAGCCCATAGCCCTTCTCAGCGCAGAATGCCACCCAAGCTTTCCAATGAGCCTCATATGCCGTCCAGGTCTTAGGAGCTAAGGACACCGGATCTATCGCATCATTCACTGATGCCCCTTTCGGATACGAAAGGTGGTGTATCAGTCTATATTTCCCAGATTCTTTTTTGGGGACTACCCCCAGTGGGGAGACCACCATATGAGGGAAAGGTTGCGCAAAATGGGCCTACCACCCTCCCTAAAGCCACTTCCTTACGCAGCTTCTCTCGCACTACCTCTGGGAATTCGTATGCCGACTTGAGGTTGCGATGCACCATCGACCCCTGTACAACCTGCTGTACTGGAATCTTGAAACCCTGGGTCAGCCCCTCCCGTAGCACCCCAGCCGCATCCCTGTCAGGATAGCGCGCCAGCCACGGGATGATGGCCCCCGCCTTAAGAGGCGTTGGGGCCCTTTCCTCCAAGCCCTCCTCTGGGGGCCCCCTTGTCACCCCCATTCTCTTTGCACTTTGCGCAATCGATCCCAGAGTGTGGGCCACCACAAAACTTACAGATGTGACGAAAGGAGCAACTTGCCCCCCTGTCACACTGCTTGTCTTGAAACTTCCAGCATTCCCTGCCTCGTTTCTTTGCCCTCTGCACTGACCTCCCACTCCTTGACCTACTGCCCGCAGGTGGAGATGGAAGATCTATCCGCCAGCAACTTTGACCACAGGTGCATTTCCTGCGTGCCAAAATGCAGTAGCGGGTTTCCCACCATTTTCCTCCTAAAGGCCATATCATAATCTCTCCAAGCTCCTTCCTTGAAGTGCTCATGAATGTCCTGAATTGTATCGGCATACTTAAACAAGTTATGTCCCTGGGCCTATCCACATAGCAAGCGGCCAATACCCTAAAACACTTCTGCCACTCCTCAAACGTCTCTGGACGTCTGCCCCTTTTAGGGCCAGTACCGTCCTCAGCCTTTTCTTTTTCCCTATAAGCCTCCGCCAATAATTCGAAAATATTCACATATCTCCCCTCCTGGATCTTCTTGATAACCTTTGTTTTCAAGTGTCCATAGAGGGAGTGTACCAAACAAGGGTAGGTGTCCCCTTGCATGGCCACTTTCCGTGACATAGGGAGAGCAGGTGGCCCTCCGCCCAACGTCGCTAACTGATTGTTTTCCAGCACAACCAGCATCTCAACCCCCCCAACCTTCGCCTTCTCCTGCGCAGCAAACATCTTTTTGATCATCCTAAACATACGCTGTTGGCCCTTACCCACTAGACCTAATGCTTTGCCACTTTCTGAGTCAGACCCACTAGATGAAGTACCCAAATCAGCGTGTGTGTGTATAGGAAATAAAGGCTCACCCATTCCTGCTTGCTGCCCTGCTGTTGCTGAAGTCGATGGCACCTCCACTTGTGCTATCGTTGAGCCTTGCGTCTGATGGGTTTCCACTTGCGGTTGCGATGCACCGGCCCTCCCTGTGCCACTGGAAGCACTGGCTGCCATAGATGCCTGGGAAAAAACAGAAAGATGGGGAGTACTCTGGGAAAAGGATGGAGCCCCAGTGAGGCCCCCCTGTCACTCACTCCCCAGCTACCCCCCAAGTTAACTCCCAACGCCGTGGAGACCACCCTCTGCCAATCTACATTCCCAGCTTGAACCCCCACACCCCTTAAGGGATCGCTTGGACCTGCTCCTGCCCCAATAATCCCCTGGGTCATTGAAATGGATGTCAGCCCTTGCTGACTTATGGGAACTGCGCTTGCATGACCTCCTACTGACATAATTGGTGCAGTTGTCAGCCCTTTCTGGCTGGTAGTGACTATGCCACCCCCTTGTGCCAACCCATACTGCACCCCCGTATGAGTCACAGCTACTGGAGCCCCAGTCACCTGCGCCACATTCACACCAGCGTTCTGCCCCAAGTGTTGCCATCCACTCACAGACTCAATTGATCTCTGTGCAGCCGCGCCCCCACTGCTTCCTGTATTGAGTCCCCCTAGCTGCCGCTGCTGAGTGATGCTGCCTGGGCCTAGCCCCACACTATGTGCCTGCTGCAAGCCCATCGGAACCTCCATCCTGCCACTCAAGAACACCCCGCTGTCCTCTGGCCCACCCGGTGACCTCCCTGGAGCCACATCCTCTCCCCGGAGCCTCCCCAACTTACTGGGGGCTCCGTGAGTGAAGACGCTCCTGCTGCATGTCCTGCACTGCCCTCTGCCTCGTTCCGAATCCACGTCCGACGATGACAACGTACGTGACGCGTCATCGACGGAGGCGTGTCCCGGACCGGGCCTACGCGCCCTTACAGCAGGTGAAAATCCAGACCTATCCTCCTGGCGACCACGGCCCTCTGGAACAGGCCCTGCCCCCACCGCATGGGGCGACAACGACCGGGCCAGCGCCAGAAGGGCCGTGATGGTATCCGGGGGTAGCGCAGCCAAACGAGCCAGGCCGGAATCCTCCGGTAGCTCCTGTGGTGCGGCGATGGCCCCCACGTGTTGTGCAGGCATGGTTAATGCCCTCGTAGGTGTAGCAAGGCCCGTACAGGCCCCACTCCCATCAAATTCGGCCCTACTGGGCCCTGGAAGCGCCACAGCCCCGCCTGAACCAATCCCCCTCCCTTCAGTTTCAGCCCTGCTGGGCCCTGGAAGTGCCTTAGCATTACAACTACGGGCAGATGTAACATTTTTGGCCCTTTCCTTTCCCCTTTCCAACCCTGGCACCAACAATATGGGATACTGGGGACCTAGTTTGGGGGGTAGGCGGTACAACCTCCTCAGAACTGTCCCTGCTCTCTCCTGCAAGCCTCCGGACATCGGCTGGACCAGATTCTTCCTCCCTGAACCTCCTGGGCCTAGCTGAAGTTCTCCTTGCACGCTCCATCTCAAGACAGAAAATCCTCTCGAAGTCTAGAAGCAGGAAAAGAGGCCGGGACCACTGCAGCATGGACCTATAAAGGTAAGCACACTCTCCGCCCCTAATATTGCAACAAAGTAACAACATCTTCCCTGCAAACTCCAGACTTCTAATCTGTTAACCCTTAGTTTAGTTACAGTCCCACTAGAGGGCCCTCCACTGTCAATAGATAGGAGCATATTGCTTTGTTGAATTAGTGTTGAGAAGTTACATATACTTGGCACCATTTTTTATATTATTCTGTTGAGTAATGTACTCAAAGCAAATTAATAGAACTCTTCAAAATTGACACAGTGCAGAATAGATAAAAGACAATATGGAACAGATTTATCGCCAACATGAAAAAACTAATTTTGAGCACACACAAATAAATATATTTATATATGATATTTAGATAATACATCATCATCATCAATACATTAGCCTAAGTTGTTTTCCAACATACCTTAACTTAGTAAATGAACGTTATTAACTACATAGATACTGAGTGATGAAGCGGCAGTCAAAATAAATAATAAAATAATTCCTTACTAGGGTGGTAAAAATAATAGGATATGCTAGCAAAAATAAAATAAAAAGCACAAATCATTAGCATCTTTAAAAATCAAAATGTTTAAAAAAATTCTACACTGAAGCCACATCCCTCTGCTCCCCCCTACCTAAAATACCACTGCACATCCTGACCCAGAAACATCTCTGGACGTTTCCTGCCCTATCAGTCAATAAACACCCTACACATAACCATTGCAGCTCTTTTCCTTTTGGCCTAAATTAACAATGTTATAAAGGAAATATCAGAAGTGCAGAGTCTATTGTTTCATCATTTTGAGGTTGGGATTGCCGTATGGTTCATTTGTGTTTTAAATAAATAATAATTTTAGAGATTGACACAAATATACCCATTCATTTAAATAGAATTGCAGACATTTAAATGAGCAATTCCTTTGAATAATGTCTCACAAACCTACTTTTATAGTCCAGAATTGCGAGTGGTTAATTTTTTCAACATGCTATCCAGAAAAATCTTTATAAAAACAAAACATTTAACGCATAGAGCCTGGTGTGGGCTATGGCTGACAAAGGTTATATTGGCATGGGTCTGGTGTGAGCATATGGGTGAAAGGAGCTTCAGGGCAATAAGGTTTGACTTCGGACAAATATGGGTAGTATGAGCGGCAGGGGACTTAGGGCTATGGGTCTGATCATATACAGTAACCCTAATCATCCACTTGCTCTGCAGTATTTTTGTTGAGTACTATGCTGGAAAACCCCAATCAGTACCCATAAAGATGTGACCATAAAGATTAGACTTACACTGGGGAAAGAGAACCAGCAGTATATAGAGCTGCAGACACTGGAGAACAGAACTGTACATCTTACACTATAGGACGAATAGTCACAACTTAATTATAAAAACTGTAATTCTTTAACATTCACAATCCACAGAGTTAAAGCTACATTACAATAACTGAGATCATCATTAAAACAACTTTCTAATTTACTTCTATTACAATTATTGTCTTGGTATCTTTGTTGAAAAGCAGGGACGTGCACGTGTCTGGAGTACTATACAGCATCAATTATGCAAGAATGTTAGCCATTTGCAAGCGCACTACATGACCGCACTATTTCCTGCCATGTAGTGCTCCAGATACGTACTTGGGTATCTCTTCAACAAAGAATAACATAAGAACAAAGCAAATTTGATAATAGAAGTAAATTGAAAACTTTTTTAAAACAGCTATGCCGTTTCTGAATCACAAAAGAAAAAAATGTATGTGCTTTATATCCCTTTAAATATACAAAAGGTAAAGAATGAGGTTATAGTGAGTGTCAAACCCTTTTGGAAGTATGCAACTTGGTCTCTCAGCTAATAATAAATAATGTCAGGGGCAACTCATAAGATATTAACAGTGCTCTTCCAGTTTGCAAAGAATTCCTCCTGCACTGACTTTTTTATGATACTGAGAATTTGCATATCCTTCCCTTTTTTCCCCATTCGGATAGCACATCAGAAACAGCAGCATATCCAAGAGGAAACACCAAATGTATGTTCTGAGCATTCATTGGTTGTTCCCAAAACCAGCAGTGACTCAGCTGCACAGGTTGGGAAAAAACTCTCTCACCAAATACTCTCATTGCCTACAGAAGATTGCAAGCTCCTTGCAAATGTTTACCATTCTTCCTCAAGCAAAATTGCAGTCACATTGAATGATTAAGGCTAATAATTACAATAAATTGTCATATTTCCAGCATAGTGTTACCCTTTTGTAATAGCAGCAGGTTTATACAACTAAAATACACTGCCAAAACAAGACAATATATTACAGGCAGTATTTCTGTCCTTAAATAAAATATATAAATAAAACAGCATAAATTATTTCTGGAAGCTTCTGTCTAGTCTACAGAACAATATGAAAATAGCACAATATGGCTCTAAGATCTGCACCGTTGGCGTCGGGAGTGTTATAAGACATAAGCATTACAGAATACTTTATTGTCATCCATACAAGAGCATTACAAGGTTTCCCCATAAAGGTCACAGAGCTGTGCAAAAGGGAAATTATTGCATTAGAGAGGTAATTTGTGTCCGTAATATATATATTTTTTTTAAATAATTTTTATTGAGGTAATAACATACACAAAAACAACACTTGAAAACTTCATGGCAACACGTCGATTAACATATAGCAGTGTTTATGCATCTAATATACAAGGCATGTCTAAGCGACCGTAAACAATATTAGATCCTAAACCTTAGGGAAATATGCCTAGCCATGGATAGTACCTCTTTTTACATATTTGCATGTTCGGATGGACATTTGAAATACAGAATAACATACAGTAGTCATTTGGGCCTAGTTTCGATAAAAATTCCTAAATAGGAATGGGTAGGCCTATGATCGTCCATAATATATACAACAAAATATATAACTAGACAATGTAACACAGGAAAAAGATTTAATTCATTATTTGCCACCTGGACTATGTTTCTTTTTCAAAATTGTAATAAGCTTGAGGGGTTATTTTACATATATATTGTGATAGCATCCAGGTGAACAGGTAAGTCTTCTAAATATTTGGAAAAATGTTATATGTCAAGGCGACAGGGCAGAAGGAAGAAAGAGAAAAAAGAAAAAGAGGGGGGGGGGGGAGTTAGAGGCCAGGGGGATTTTTCGTTAGGGGCAAAAGACATTTCATATTTGAACTGTCAGCAATTTCTTGCAATGGTTATTACACCTTAATTATTTGTTCGCTTTCTCCCAATTTTCCCAAACTTCCCAAACCTGACCATGTAGGCCCAGTTTACCTATGCATCTCAAAGAGAACTCCTCCATTGAGCGGATATATGCAATGATATCTCTGACCATACTAAATGAAACCTGCAAAGTTCCCAACCAACACCTTGCTATTGCTAGTTTTGGGGCCAGGAGTATGACAACACATAGAATTTTTTCTGGGTGGGTCAATTTCCCCAGCCCTAAATGGAAAAGTGCAGTGTCTGGCGTTAATTTACGAAGAAAACCTAGTTGTTTGAGTATTGTCGCTACTTGTTCCCACACCCCCTGCACTTTACTGCAACTCCACCAAATGTGGAGGTGAGATCCCCTCTGGCCACACCCCCTCCAGCATCTGTCCGATTTATGGGAAAACATTTTATGCAGTTGATCTGGGACTCTATGCCAGCGCAGCACTAATTTTATAAATAGCTTGTATAATGTAACACTGTGTATTGCTGCTCTTGTGCATTGTATGGCTTTTTGCCATTCCAGTTCTGTATGCTCCCGTCTCATTTCTCTTTCCCACTCCAGAACACGAAACATCTTCACAAATCCTTCTGAGTCCAATAGGATTTGGTAGTGAATTGTCATGGCTGTTCGGAGTGATTTACCCGTAAGCCACCTCTTTTCCCAATGGGTCATTTCTCTAGGCTTATCTTTTTGAAATTTCTAGGCTAACACCATGGAGAGGAGTCTGAAGTATTCAAAATGATACCTCTTGGGAATATCTACAGATGATAGGTCCGAAGCTTGGATTGTTAGACCCCTTGGTGAGTAAAGGTCCCGGATATGCTTTATGCCCCAAGCAGACCAAATCTGTGGGTGTGATTCCGGTAGGCACAGCAATAACGCTCTTATTGAATGTGCGGGCGATGAATGCTGTGCAACTTGTGTCAAATTGCGGAGTATCCCCCGGATAATAGGATTATCTACTCCCATGAGTACATCCGAGTGCTGAGGAACCCATATGAGGTCCTCAAGGAACAATCCCGAAGGGAGCACAGCCTGTTCAAGTTGTCCCCACCTGGTATCATCAGGTGGAGCCCCCAAGCTTTCACATGAAAGAGCATTGCCGCTTTGTAATATTTACAGACGTTGGAAGCTGCTAAGCATCCATTCTGGATAGGCTTTTGCAACTGCTGCATCGCAATTCTCGGGAGTTTACCCTGCCAGATAAATCTGTTTATCACTGATTGAAAGCGATTTAGAATATAGTTTGGAATTATTAGAGGAATACATCGAAAAAGGTATGTGACCTTAGTTAGTAATGTCATTTTAACCAACTGGATTATCCCAATCCATGAAATCTCATATCTAGCCCACTTTGTGGTGAGGTTTTCAAATTCTCTTAACATCGGATCATAGTTAGCATGGATTACCGTTTTCGGATCGGGTAAGAGAATGACCCCCAAATGTTTTAGCTGACTTGTAGACCAATCAAATGGGTAGGTCTCTTTAAGCCGGGAAAGCTGCGTCAAGGAGAGGTTTAGGGCCAAGGCCTCCGTCTTAGTGTAATTAAGCCTATAGTAGGACATTTTGCCAAACCATTGTAGACTTTCACATACCACCGGCATAGAGGTCTCAGGTTCTGTAACAAACAGGGTGAGGTCGTCTGCAAATAATGCAAGCTTCTGCAAGATGTCATGAATCAGTAACCCCTGTATTTTGTTTGTTTGTCTAATCATGACTGCCAGGGGCTCGATGGTAAGCACAAAGAGGAGGGGGGATAGCGGACACCTCTGTCTGGTCCTATTCTTGATATCAAAGGGCTTAGAGCAAAACCCTTTCCCTCTGAT
The DNA here is from genome assembly GCF_027579735.1 of Bombina bombina. Classification (NCBI taxonomy): domain Eukaryota; kingdom Metazoa; phylum Chordata; class Amphibia; order Anura; family Bombinatoridae; genus Bombina; species Bombina bombina. The sequence goes on from NC_069499.1 coordinate 1,068,276,099, forward strand.
TCTGGCTGAAGGGTTAGAATATAGAGCCTTGATGGCTCTGATGAGATGGCCTGAAAACTCAAAGGCTTTTAAAACTTCCTCCATATACTACCACCGTACCCTGTCAAACGCTTTTTCTGCATCTAATGACAAGGCGACTAGTGGGAGCCACAGAGATTTAGTTTCGGTGAAAATATCTATTAGGCGACGCGTGTTGTCCGATCCCTGCCGACCCGACCACGTACAAAGCCCACCTGGTCCAAATGGACCAGAGAGGGAAGTACCCTGTTCAGCCTATTGGCCAGAATTTTTGAATACATTTTAATATCCACATTCATCAGGGATATAGGCCTATAGTTCTCGTAGCGACTCTGATCTTTACCCGGTTTGGGTATAGTCACAATCTCTGCCTCCAAGTATTCTTTGGGGAAATGTCCTGTCTGGAAGGCCGAATTAAATACAGAGACCAAGGTGGGACCAACTTCAGCTCAGAGTCTTTTGTAAAAAACAGAAAGGAAGCCATCCAGTCCCGGAGCTTTATGTGATTTCAAATCCTTAATTGCCTGAATCACTTCAGTAATAGTAATTGAGGCTGATAGTAGGTCTTCAGCTTCTGTAGGGACTTTAGGAAGTTTAAGGTCCTGTAAGAACCCCACTATATCTTCTCTTGGGAGGGTCTGTCTTTTCTCAGAGGAAGAGATCTGATAGAGTTTCCTATAATACTCCACAAAGGCCTCCCCAATGTCCCTAGGGGAGTAGCATCTTCCCTCCTTTTTTTGGATATAGGGTATTCTGTTGATTAGTGTTTTTTGGTGTAATCTGTTTGCTAAAAGGTGGTCAGCCTTATTGCCACTATGATAAAATCTCAGTTTCAGATACTTAAAATTTACTTGAGTTTGTTCCAGCTCCAAGTCTCGGATTTGAGCCCTTATGGATTGCCACTCTGAGCGGGAAACATTAGTCCCAGCTTTTCCCCTGACAGAGACCAGCCTACTATAAAGCTGTGCCAATGTCTCTTTTTTCCTTTTTCTACTCTGAGACTCCCTTTTTATGAGAATCCCTCTCATGTAGGCTTTCAAAGCCAACCACACCGTGGGCATTGATGTTTCCCCGTTAGCATTATTCCTTAGGAATTCGATAATCTCCTTAGACCATTTGGGCATAAGAACATCTTGAAACAGATGTTCAGGCATGCACCATCTCCTAGGTCCCACATGAGCACCTATCAAATCTAAATTAACCATCACCGCATCATGAGTGGACCACGTGCAAGACACTATGGCAGAGCTTCGCACCGTCCGCATCGCCCATGTATCACAGAAGACATAGTCCAGCCTGGAAAAGGAAGATTGCGGGGCTGAGTAGAAGGTATGATCGCAGGCATCTGTGTGTAGAGCCCTCCAGATGTCATATAGGTCATTTTGAGCTGTTAGTTCTCTAAATTTTTGGGAAATAAAGTCCCTGTTTCTATCTCCTATCAATTTTGTATTTCCCCTCCTATCTCTCTTGGGATTCCAGATCATATTAAAATCCTCCTAGGAGGGTATGGCCTTGTTTTACTTTGTCTACATGCAGGAGTAGCTTCCTAAGGAAACTGGCTTGGTTAGTGTTAGGCAAGTATACAGTGACCAATGTAAACACAGTTTAAGTGGCACACACAGATCACGTAGTGGCCCGCTGAGTCACAGTCTGTGTATATAGGTTCATAAGCTATTTGGTCCTCTACCATTATCATCACCCCCCTTCCTCCTTATTATGAAACGTGGAGGAAATATTAATTGGGTATCGTGCTGTTTTAAGTCTGACGGCTGCCTCCTCCATCCAGTGAGTCTCCTGGAGGAAAGCTAAATCAACATGATGACTTTGGAGGAATCTGAGCAGCAAACTCCTTTTTGTTGGGGAGTTAAGGCCTTTAGTATTCAGGGTACATAGTTTTATGTTTAGAGCGTAGTAAGGAAGGGAGGGTGAGAAAAAAAAGGGGGAAATATATAATAGGGAGGGCCTGGAAAGGGAGGATAAATAAGGTATAGTTTCAACAGGCCAAGTGCCCTGTCGCCTCAAAATGGCAGAGACGTCCCAACTCTGCCAGGAGTGTGCAGAGGGCTCTAAAGTCCCCTAACCGCACGATGTGTAACGTGATGGAATGAAGTGAAATGTAGTGAAATGAATTAAGGTGAAGTGAAATGGAACGAAATGGAATGGGATGAAATGAAATGAGGGGGCGGAGCTAGCAACAGACCCAACCCCCCCTTGAACATATAATTTGAAAAGCATATATAACAAGATAACATCAATAAAAACGTAAACATTGAAATAAGGCCAATGATCATGTTTTAACTTCTATATATCCACTAGGGTACTCAATTATTGGAGTCTAAACACACTTCTCATATTAGACCTAGTGTAGTGCAGCTTGTAAGTTCAATGGATCAGGCATCAAATATAAAGAATGAGACAACATCCTTAGAAACATAAACGATCAAGTAAAACTTGTGACCACATTGAACCTCTATTCACCCACTAAGGTGATCAGGTATTGGATTTTGAACACACTTCTCATAGTAGACCTAATGCAGATCGGGCTTGTAAGATCAGTGGATCAGGCATTAAATTATAGGCTCCCAGGGTTCCACTCCGGGGCGTTGGCTCTCAGATCAGGGCTCCCTCTGCCTAGGCGGGCAGGCACATTAGTATCATTAAAGGGACTCCAGGTGGTCATCGGGCAGATCTGAGGCTCATCTTCAGATCTAGCATTGTCTCTGTTCCCGCACGGGTGGAAATGATCCATCACTTTCTTTCTAGGCCCAAAGTTGCCCTTCTGTTTCTTCTTTACATGTTAGTGAACTATGCCGCCTTTAATATATTAGCCGTGTTGGCTGATGCTTAGATGCTATCTTCTTAGATTAGAGAAAGAAGGGGGGGTTATACAGGGCCCTTTAGACCGACATAAGGTTGGCGGGTAAGCCCAAGGTACACAGAGCTGTATACAACCTATAAAGGGCCCCCCTAGGGGAATATCCACTTAACCTGTTATGAGCTAAGGTGTAATGGGTTATTCATGTAGCCTTCATGCCCTACTCCTAAAGACAGCTTCCTCTGTGGCCTCCTCCTAGGGAAGTTGCCACCACAGGACGATGTGGGAAAAGGGAATGAGGATATGACCCACCAACAGTAACTTAGCGGGAAATGGAGGAGAGGGCACAGTGCATACTTAAGGAGGAAATGTATGTTAGGCAGTATAGAGCAATAGTCCCTCAGGTGTTAATATACAAGGCAGACGAGCAAAGCAAAAAACAAGTAAAATTGCAGTTGCACACAGGAATGACAAAATTAGCACTACACTTTGATAATGTACTCAAAGATACTTCAGCTGTCGCAGCAGCTATTACTGTATAAGATTACAAGTCTACAGAAAATTAACACTACACTTTGAGAGAGTTGCTCAAAGACATCACAGCTGTCGCAGCAGCCATTACCCCATTCCGCAAATTGCCAGAGGAGCCTGATCAAAGATAGTCACTTTTGTAATTGCCCACAATAATTCAGCAACATTTCCAGGTAAAGTTGTTTATTATGAGATAACTTAGCTACCCATGTCTCTTCTTCTTATGCTGTAGGGGGGGACAATTCTGCTCAAAAGTTAGTTGAACTGGTGTAGGGAGGGAGAAATATAATACTCTGGACTTGCAGCCTTTTATTTCCACCATGAATAGAGTATTGTGTCCATTTGTATGATCCGCACAGACCCCACAATAAAACTTAGACTTGTGGCCATATCTATAAAGGGATATCTCTTTATGCCTTTCAATTAAATAAGTCTGCTGTTTTAGGATTGCATGAGAGGTTGCGTCTCCCTGAGTTCCCTCTTAGTCTCACGCTGTGTGGCTAGGTATTAGGGCTGTAAAATGGCGGATTTTCGGGCCCAAAATTTTTTTTGGGGTAATTATTAACAGTCCCCAGAAGTGTATATGAGTAAAACTTTGATCTCACCCTCTGTGGATTCTTACTCTCTATGTGAGGCTCAATTCCCTGTTGCTTTGGGCTGACTGTCTTCTTGAGTTCCAAAGAGGAACTGCGGCCTTCCAACTGTCACAGCCACAATCAGCTACGATGTCCCCTGCCGCTCTGTCTGCCGCCTTGTTCTGGATGTCGCAGGGCTTGCTCCTTATTCCTCGGCTTCCTCTGCTATGATGCAGCTGCCCGATCCTCCCGATACACACCTTGAGCGTTCACGAGGTCTAATGGAGCCACCTGTACTCAGAGCCTCGTCACTTCAGCCTTCTCCGGTCACAGTCGTGTCTGTAATATTTAACCATAATAATATACAACACAATGTACAAATAGTAGAAGAGCTTACAATCTAATTATCCGCAAGTTGCATCAGTACACAGATAAATGATGGAGATCCTCCATAGCTTTGATGTTCCTAGAATCTACCTAATATACTAGATCAAATTTGCTGCATCCCTTCCCCCACTATAAAAGGGGGAAAAAAGCATCCAGGCAGTTTCAATTGGATGATAAAACAGCATGCACGCCTATATACTGGTAACTAGATAGAATCACATTCAATAGCCATTTAATGCAAATTTCTATTAATATTTTAAAAAGGGAATTCTATGCAGAATTAAGCACACAAAAAGGAGGGTCAACTGGGGAGGGCGGGGTGATCATGAGAAATAAATGCATATATACTATAAATATTTACAGTCTTACCTATTCCTGGAGCAACGTACATAAAATACAGGAAGGATGATGAGAGAGAAAATAGAAAAAGAATGGCCAGCACTGATTGGTCGGGAATCTGTAAGATCTTCCTCATCATAGACATTTAAAAACGTGAGATGTATTCTCTGAAAAGAAATTCCTGGAAAGAGTGAGCTGTGGTGGGAAAATGTATTAGACACCGGATGATCTATAAAAACAAAAACAAAACAAAAAAACAAACAAACACAAATAACAGATCTTTAAACTAATTACACCTAATCTAATAGCCCTATCAAAATAACCCCCCCCCCAAAATAAAAAACCCTAGGCTAAACTAAGCTATCAATAGCCCTTAAATAGCCCTTATCAATAGCCCTTAAAATAAAAACAACCCCCCCAACAGTAAAATCCACCACCCACACAACCAACCCCCCAAATAAAATACTAACTAAAAAAACCTAAGCTCCCCATTGCCCTGAAAAGGGCATTTGGATGGACATTGCCCTTAAAAGGGCATTTAGCTCTATTGCTGCCTAAACCCTAATCTAAAAAATAAACCCACCCAATACACCCTTAAAAAAACCAAACACTAACCCCCTGAAGATTGACTTACTGTTCTGAAGACCGGACATCCATCCTCAAGGAAACGGCAGAAGTCTTCATCCAACCAGGCCGAAGTCCTCAACGAAGCCGGGAGAAGTCTTCATCCAAACCGGGCAGAAGTCTTCATCCAGACGGCATCTTCTATCTTCATCCATCCGACGCGGAGCGGGTCCATCTTCAAGACATCCGACGCGGAGCATCCTCTTCATCCAGAGTCTTCTTACTGAATAAAGGTTCCTTTAAATTATGTCATCCAAGATGGCGTCCCTTAGATTCCGATTGGCTGATAGAATTCTGTTAGCCAACCGGAATTAAGGTAGAAAAAATCCTATTGGCTAATGCAATCAGCCAATAGGATTGAAGTTCAATCCTATTAGCTGATCCAATCAGCCAATAGGATTGAGCTCGCATTCTATTGGCTGATTGGAACAGTTAATTAGTCAATAGTTAATATATTTAAATGTAGTGTAGTGTTAGGTGTTATCGTAACTTAGGTTAGGTTTTTTTTACAGGTCAATTTGTATTTATTTTAGCTAGGTAGTTATTAAATAGTTAATAAATATTTAATAACTATTCTACCTAGTTAAAATAAATACAAACTTTCCTGTAAAATAAAAATAAACCCTAAGATAGCTACAATGTAACTATTTGTTGTATTGTAGCTAGCTTAGGGTTTATTTCACAGGTAAGTATTTAGTTTTAAATAGGAATAATTTAGTTAATTATAGTAATTTTCTTTAGATTTATTGTAATTATATTTAAATTAGGGGGTGTTAGGGTTAGACTTAGATTTAGGGGTTGATAAATTTAATATGGTGGCGGTGACGTTGGGGACTGCAGATTAGGGTTTATAAGTATAATGTAGGTGGCAGCGATGTTAGGGGCGGCAGATTAGGGGTTAATAATATTTAACTAGTGTTTGCGATGCTGAAGTGCAGCGGTTTAGGGGTTAATATGTTTATTATAGTGGCGGCGATGTCCCGAGTGGCAGATTAGGGGTTAAAAATTTTATTACAGTGTTTGTGATGCGGGAGGGCCTCGGTTTAGGGGTTAATAGGTAGTTTATGGGTGTTAGTGTACTTTTTAGCACTTTAGTTATAAGTTTTATGCTACGGCGTTGTACCATAAAACTCTTAACTACTCTTAACTACTGACTTTATAATGCGTTACGGATCTTGCTATCTTTATTTGAAAAAGAAGGTATCTAAGCTAAGGAGCCAGACAATTTTTGGTTCAGGACACTGGACAGCACTTGTTTATTGGTGGGTGAATTTATCCACCAATCAGCAAGAACAACCCAGGTTGTTCACCAAAAATGGGCCGGCTTCTAAACTTACATTCTTGCTTTTCAAATAAAGATACCAAGAAAATTAAGGAAATTTTAGAATAAGAGTAAATTAGAAAGTTGCTTAAAATTGCATGCTCTATCTGAATCACAAAAGAAAAAAATTGGGTTCAGTATCCCTTTAAACGAAGAGTCCTTGAACACATTAACAGCATTAAAGAGGAGGACTCTGAATATGAAATAAGCAAACATTTTGAGCATTCCCATAATAAAAACAGTAATGAATTTAAGATCAAAGCAATAGAGCAGATCCCAGTGTCCAAAGGTAGGGAAAGACTTCTTGAACTCAGAAAAAGGGAAACCTACTGGATTCACTGCTTAAATCTCTAAAACCTCAGGGCTTGAACATAGACATAGATCTAGCTGCATTCCTGTGAAAAATAGACATTCCCCTTCTTTTATACATCACTAGGAGTAGGTCAAGAAAAATGAAAATAAAAATGACATACACCTTCCTTTCTTCCGTAGATAGCGTACAACCACATAAGAGAAAATAACATGCAAAGAAAGGGCATATACACAAAAACAAAAAATGGATGTACCTGATGTATAAGATCAAATTAGGACTCTTTTTAATTTTTAAAATTTAGCTTAATAAACTTTGTTCCACATATGATCTTTCATTAATATCATGTATATTTCTTCATCTTTTAGAGGCAATGTTTAAGGCAATTTACATTTAATTGACCCATGTCCACTTCAAATGTATATATTTTTAGATTTATCATACACATGTACAAGATATACAAAGGTTTATATGTACCAATTTATATCCACATACATTAATATCAAATTTTTGTTTGGATATTTTATAGACATCATAGGTTTTGTTATTTGTTTTTATTAAATAGAGCTAGCACAGATATCAGTAGTTAGGTGTAGCAGAATAGTGTGAATACCAATTCTATTTTTGCCATTCATTCAAATATTTGAAGTTTGTAAATATACTCGTATTAGTGAACAGTAAGAAAAATAAGGACACTAGTTTGTTTAAGCCATTTAGTTTGTTAAATCCGTTTAGTCAATCATTATTAACACAAAAGCCGTTTTCCATTTTTGATTAAGTATTAATCACAGCAGTGATCATGAATCCAATACAAGGTGAGCGCTGCTGTATTGTGGGCATACCCTCTGATGAAGTGAACTGTGCCCACTCAGCGACGTAATTTCTTGTCCGGCGAGATCACAAAGATACGGCAAGGAGAAACACAGCCGTATATCGTTTGTGCCTCAAGAAGGACCCTCTTGTTTTTACAGCACACCTTACCGTAGCCAGAAGCATTGGATACATTTAGCTTAAACGGACATCACAAACTGCAAATTTCTTAAGCAGCATTTACATAGCGTTTTCCCTCTGTGGGTTTGTCAAGGTTACCACTCGGTTCCTTACACCCAGTTTGTGCTCGCAAGAAAAATAAATATGCTATTCTTTTAAACATTGCTGTAATTTCTATACAAGGAAAATGCCACTTAGAGTGTAAAAAAAAATACAATACCGTCGTTAGTCATTCGTCGTTAGTCCGTCGAGGAAGGAGGATGTTCCGTGTCGGCGGGATGAAGATGGATCCGGAAGACAGAAGATAGAAGATGCCGCTTGGAAGAAGACATCACCCGGATGGAGGACTTCTTCTTTGCCGCTTGGATCAAGACTTCGCCCAGATGGAGGACCTCTTCTTTGCCGCTTGGATCAAGACTTCGCCGGGATGGAGGACCACATCGCCCGGATTCGATGAAGACTTCGGCTCGGCTGAGTGAAGACGACTCAAGGTAGGGAGATCTTCAGGGGGTTAGTGAAAGGTTTTTTTTTTAAGGGGGGTTTGGGTGGGTTAGAATAGGGGTATGTGGGTGGTGGGTTGTAATGTTGGGGGGGTATTGTATTTTCTTTTACAGGTAAAAGAGCTGATTACTTTGGGGCAATGCCCCTCAAAAAGCCCTTTTAAGGACTGGTAAAAGAGCTGATTACTTTTTGTAATTTAGAATAGGGTAGGGAATTTTATTATTTTGGGGGGCTTTTTTATTTTATTAGGGGGTTTAAATTAGGTGTAATTAGATTAAAATTCTTGTAAATTTTTTTATTTTTGTAATTTAGTTTTTTTTTGTATTATAGATTAGTTTATTTAATTGTATTTTAGTTTAGCTAATTGTATGTAATTTATTTAATTACTTTAATGATAGTGTAGTGTTAGGTTTAATTGTAACTTAGGTTAGGATTTATTTTACAGGTAATTTTGTAATTATTTTAACTAGGTAGCTATTAAATAGGTAATAACTATTTAATATCTATTATACCTAGTTAAAATAAATACAAAGTTGCCTGTAAAATAAATATAAATCCTAAAATAGATACAATGTAATTATTATTTTTATTGTAGCTATATTAGGGTTTATTTTCTAGGTAAGTGTTTAGTTTTAAATAGGATTAATTTATTTAATTATAGGAATATTATTTAGTTTAATTTCAATTATATTTATGTTAAGGGGGTGTTAGGGTTAGACATTTATTGTAGTAGCGGCGACTTTGCGGGCGGGAGATTAATGGTTAATAATTGTAGGTAGGTAGGTGACGGCGATGTTAGAGAGGGCAGATTAGGGGTTAATAAAATTTATTCTAGTGTTTGCGAGGCGGGAGTGCGGCGGTTTAGGGGTTAATACATTTATTATAGTGGCGGCGAGGTCCGGTTGGCAGATTAGGGGTTAATCCTGGCTGACTCTAAATACCAGCGGGCGGTAAAAAGCAGCGTTAGGACCCCTTAACGCTGCTTTTGACGGCTAACGCCAAACTCTAAATCTAGCTGAAAGTGTTTACTGAGCGCATAATGATTTCACAATTAGATTAATGAATCTCTGCAGAGCTATTGGATTCAGAACATATAAGAGAGGACTAAATACGGCAACAAAGTATTAAATAAGCTGCAATTGTGGTAGTCTCTTACACAATCTCTGGAAGTGCTAATTATATGTATCGAGTTGACAGAGTAACCAATTGTATATCATTTTCAAGGTGGAACTTAACAGTTAATACTGTAAGTATGTATATTATCATAAAGAATTTCTTATACAAAATATGCAATGAATCTCCCCTTGCAAACCTTGGCTGGATTTATAGTTTACCCTGAAACACTATGGAGTGGAAGTAGCATATTAAACATGAACCAAATAGAGTGTTCTGCTATCAGAGATCATACCCACTAACATTAAATTCTAGTATAACCACCGTATGCGGATTCAGTGGCGCCAAGCCCTTCTGTTCACAATATAGCTGTGTGTATTAAATCAGTATAAGTGTACAATGCCTTGCAAAAGTATTCACCCCCTTGACTTTTTACCTATTTTGTTACATTACAGCCTTAAGTTCAATGTTTTATTAATCTGAATTTTATGTGAGGGATCAGAACACAATAGTCTAAGTTGGTGAAGTGAAATGAGAAAAATATATACATAAAACTATTTTTTATAAATAGAAAACAGAAAATTGGCATGTGCGTATGTATTCACTTTGTTATGAAGCCCATAAAAAGCTCTGGTGCAACCAATTACCTTCAGAAGTCACATAATTAGTGAAATGATGTCCACCTGTGTGCAATCTAACGGCTAGATTTAGAGTTTTGTCGGTAAGGACCCGCGTAGCTAACGCTGGCTTTTTTCTGTCCGCACCATAAAAATAACTCTGGCATTGAGAGTCCACAGAAAGGCTGCGTTAGGCTCCAAAAAAGGAGCGTAGAGCATATTTAACGCAACTGCAACTCTCGATACCAGAGTTGCTTACGGACGCGGCCAGCCTCAAAAACGTGCTCGTGCACGATTCCCCCATAGGAAACAATGGGGCTGTTTGAGCTGAAAAAAAACCTAACACCTGCAAAAAAGCCGCGTTCAGCTCCTAACGCAGCACCATTGTTTCCTATGGGGAAACACTTCCTACGTCTGCACCTAACACTCTAACATGTACCCCGAGTCTAAACACCCCTAACCTTACACTTATTAACCCCTATTCTGCCGCCCCCACTATTGCTGACCCCTGCATATTATTATTAACCCCTAATCTGCCGCTCCGTAAACCGCCGCTACTTACATTATCCCTATATACCCCTAATCTGCTGCCCCTAACACCGCCAACCCCTATATTATATTTATTAACCCCTAATCTGCCCCCTCAACGTCGCCTCCACCTGCCTACACTTATTAACCCCTAATCTGCCGAGCGGACCTGAGCGCTACTATAATAAAGTTATTAACCCCTAATCCGCCTCACTAACCCTATAATAAATAGTATTAACCCCTAATCTGCCCTCCCTAACATCGCCGACACCTAACTTCAATTATTAACCCCTAATCTGCCGACTGGAGCTCACCGCTATTCTAATAAATGTATTAACCCCTAAAGCTAAGTCTAACCCTAACACTAACACCCCCCTAACTTAAATATAATTTTAATCTAACAAAATTAATTAACTCTTATTAAATAAATTATTCCTATTTAAAACTAAATACTTACCTGTAAAATAAATCCTAATATAGCTACAATATAAATTATAATTATATTATAGCTATTTTAGGATTAATATTTATTTTACAGGTAACTTTGTATTTATTTTAACCAGGTACAATAGCTATTAAATAGTTAAGAACTATTTAATAGCTAAAATAGTTAAAATAATTACAAAATTACCTGTAAAATAAATCCTAACCTAAGTTACAATTAAACCTAACACTATACTATCATTAAATTAATTAAATAAAATACCTACAATTACCTACAATTAAACCTAACACTACACTATCAATACATTAATTAAATACAATATCTACAAATAACTACAATGAAATAAACTAACTAAAGTACAAAAAATAAAAAAGAACTAAGTTACAAAAAATAAAAAAAATATTTACAAACATAAGAAAAATATTACAACAATTTTAAACTAATTACACCTACTCTAATTCCCCTAATAAAATAACAAAGCCCCCCAAAATAAAAAAATGCCCTACCCTATTCTAAATTACTAAAGTTCAAAGCTCTTTTACCTTACCAGCCCTGAACAGGGCCCTTTGCGGGGCATGCCCCAAGAAGTTCAGCTCTTTTGCCTGTAAAAAAAAACAAACAATACCCCCCCCAACATTACAACCCACCACCCACATACCCCTAATCTAACCCAAACCCCCCTTAAATAAACCTAACACTAAGCCCCTGAAGATCATCCTACCTTGTCTTCACCATACCAGGTTCACCGATCGGTCCTGGCTCCAAAATCTTCATCCAACCCAAGCGGGGGCTGGCGAGCCATCATCCGGTGGCTGAAGAGGTCCAGAAGAGGCTCCAAAGTCTTCATCCTATCCGGGAAGAAGAGTAGATCCGGACCGGCAACCATCATCTTCCAAGCGGCATCTTCTATCTTCATCCGATGAGGACCGGCTCCATCCTGAAGACCTCCACCGCGGACCCATCTTCATCCGGCGACGTCCAACTGAAGAATGACGGTTCCTTTAAGGGACGTCATCCAAGATGGCGTCCCTCGAATTCCGATTGGCTGATTCGGAATTAAGGTAGCATTATTCTGATTGGCAGATGGAATCAGCCAATCAGAATCAAGATCAATCTGATTGGCTGATTGGATCAGCCAATCGGATTGAACTTGATTCTGATTGGCTGATTCCATCAGCCAATCAGAATATTCCTACCTTAATTCCGATTGGCTGATAGAATCCTATCAGCCAATCGGAATTCGAGGGACGCCATCTTGGATGACGTAATTTAAAGGAACCGTCATTCGTCGTTCAGTCGTCGGCCAGGATGGATGTTCCGCGTCGGAGGTCTTCAGGATCCTGCTGCTCCGCTCCGGATGGATGACGATAGAAGATCCCGCTTGGATGAAGACTTCAATCGGATGGAAGACCTCTTCTGCCCCGCTTGGATGAAGACTTCTACCGGATGGAGGACCTCTTCTTGCTCCGCTTGGATGAAGAATTTGGCTCGGCTGGGTGAAGACGACTCAAGGTAGGGAGATCTTCAGGGGCTTAGTGTTAGTTTTATTTAAGGGGGGTTTGGGTTAGATTAGGGGTATGTGGGTGGTGGGTTGTAATGTTGGGGGGGGTTATTGTATGTTTTTTTTTTACAGGCAAAAGAGCTGAACTTCTTGGGGCATGCCCCACAAAGGGCCCTGTTCAGGGCTGGTAAGGTAAAAGAGCTTTGAACTTTAGTAATCTAGAATAGGGTAGGGCATTTTTTTATTTTGGGGGGCTTTGTTATTTTATTGGGGGACTTAGAGTAGGTGTAATTAGTTTAAAATTGTTGTAATATTTTTCTTATGTTTGTAAATATTTTTTTATTTTTTGTAACTTAGTTCTTTTTTATTTTTTGTACTTTAGTAAGTTTATTTCATTGTAGTTATTTGTAGGTATTGTATTTAATTAATTTATTGATAGTGTAGTGTTAGGTTTAATTGTAGGTAATTGTAGGTATTTTATTTATTTAATTTATTGATAGTGTAGTGTTAGGTTTAATTGTAACTTAGGTTAGGATTTATTTTACAGGAAAATTTGTAATTATTTTAACTATTTTAGCTATTAAATAGTTCTTAACTATTTAATAGCTATTGTACCTGGTTAAAATAAATACAAAGTTACCTGTAAAATAAATATTAATCCTAAAATAGCTATAATATAAATATAATTTATATTGTAGCTATATTAGGGTTTATTTTACAGGTAAGTATTTAGCTTTAAATAGGAATAATTTATTTAATAAGAGTTAATTAATTTCGTTAGATTAAAATTATATTTAATTTAGGGGGGTGTTAGTGTTAGGGTTAGACTTAGCTTTAGGGGTTAATACATTTATTAGAATAGCGGTGAGCTCCAGTCGGCAGATTAGGGGTTAATAATTGAAGTTAGGTGTGTCGGCGATGTTAGGGAGGGCAGATTAGGGGTTAATACTATTTATTATAGGGTTAGTGAGGCGGATTAGGGGTTAATAACTTTATTATAGTAGCGCTCAGGTCCGCTCGGCAGATTAGGGGTTAATAAGTATAGGCAGGTGGAGGCGACGTTGAGGGGGGCAGATTAGGGGTTAATAAATATAATATAGGGGTCGGCGGTGTTAGGGGCAGCAGATTAGGGGTACATAGCTATAATGTAGGTGGCGGCTCTTTGCGGTCGGCAGATTAGGGGTTAATTATTGTAGGTAGCTGGCTGCGACGTTGTGGGGGGCAGGTTAGGGGTTAATAAATATAATATAGGGGTCGGCGATGTTAGGGCAGCAGATTAGGGGTACATAAGGATAACGTAGGTGGCGGTCGGCAGATTAGGGGTTAAAAAAATTAAATTGAGTGGCGGCGATGTGGGGGGGCCTCGGTTTAGGGGTACATAGGTAGTTTATGGGTGTTAGTGTACTTTAGAGTATAGTAGTTAAGAGCTTTATGAACCGGCGTTAGCCCAGAAAGCTCTTAACTACTGACTTTTTTCTGCGGCTGGAGTTTTGTCGTTAGAATTCTAACGCTCACTTCAGACACGACTCTAAATACCGGAGTTAGAAAAATCCCATTGAAAAGATAGGATACGCAAATGACGTAAGGGGATCTGCGGTATGGAAAAGTTGCGGCTGAAAAGACCCTTTTTTGAGTGACTCCAAATACCGGAGGTAGCCTAAAACCAGCGTTAGGAGCCTCTAACGCTGGTTTTCACGACTACCGCCAAACTCCAAATCTAGGCCTAAGTGTCACATGATCTGTCATTACATATACACACCTTTTTTGAAAGGCCCCAGAGGCTGCAAATCCTAAGCAAGAGGCACCACTAACCAAACACTGCCATGAAGACCAAGGAACTCTCCAAACAAGTAAGGGACAATGTTGTTGAGAAGTACAAGTCAGGGTGAGGTTATAAAAAATATCCAAATCTTTGATGATCCCCAGGAGCACCATCAAATCTAACCAAATGGAAAGAACATGGCACAACAGCAAACCTGCCAAGAGACGGCCACCCACCAAAACTCACGGACCAGGCAAGGAGGGCATTAATCAGAGAGGCAGCACAGAGACCTAGGGTAACCCTGGAGGAGCTGTAGAGTTCCACAGCAGAGACTGGAGTACCTGTACATAGGACGACAATAAGCCGTACGCTCCATAGAGTTGGGCTTTATGGCAGAGTGGCCAGAAGAAAGCCATTACTTTCAGAAAAAAACAAAATGGCACGTTTTGAGTTTGCGAAAAGGCATGTGGGAGACTCCCAAAATGTATGAATGGAAGGTGCTCTGGTCTGATGAGACTAAAACTGAACTTTTCGGCCATCAAAGAAAATGCTATGTCTAGCGCAAACCCAACACATCAAATCACACAAAGAACACCATCCCCACAGTGAAACATGGTGGTGGCAGCATCATGCTGTAGGGATGTTTTTGAGCAGCCAGGACTGGGAAGCTGGTCAGAAATGAGGGAAAAATGAATGGTGCTGAATACAGGGATATTCTTGAGCAAAACCTGTACCACTCTGTGTGTGATTTGAGGCTAGGACGGAGGTTCACCTTCCAGTAGGACAATGACCCCAAACACACTTCTAAAGCAACACTTGACTGGTTTAAAGGGAAACATGTAAATGTGTTGGAATAGCCTAGTCAAAGGCCAGACCTCAATCCAATAGAAAATTTGTGGTCAGACTTAAAGATTGCTGTTCACAAGCGCAAACCATCCGACTTGAAGGAGCTGGAGCAGTTTTGCAAGGAGGAATGGGCAAAAATCCCAGTGGTAAGATGTGGCAAGCTCATAGAGACTTATCCAAAGCAACTTGGAGGTGTGATTGCTGCAAAAGGTGGCTCTACAAAACACTGACTTTAGGGGGGTGAATAGTTATGCACATTAACTTTTCTGTTATTTTGTCCTATTTGTTGTTTGCTTCACAATAAAAAAAAAAATCATCTTCAAAGTTATGGGCATGTTCTGTATATTAAATGATGCAAATCCTCAAACAATCCATGTTAATTCCAGGTTGTGAGGCAACAAAATACGAAAAATGCCAAGGGGGGTGAATACTTTTGCAAGGCATTGTATATCTGTATCGAGCCTTACGTATAATGGCATCTGGATTTAAGATCCCACTCAGCAGCTATAATCATAAAACCTCAGATCCGAGCTCCTACCAGTAAAGGCAAAGTAGACTACATCTAGGTAAACTGCTATTCCTGCCAGTTGCTAAAGCTAAAACACAGGAGCTCCCAAAGACTCCTCAACAATTCCCTAACTTGTTTGCCACTAACCGGCTTTGTCAAAGGATGAGCCTACTCTAATAGCTATTTAACCTGGACCTTTACTGCATGGAAAAGGGGCAGCCTTTATTATATAACTATAGCAATTGTAATACATGCATTAGTGTGAGAGAGAAGATGATCCTTTTTGTGTCTGAGGTTTTTTATGTGTTATTATTATTATTATTATTATTATTATGTGTTATTATTAAAATTACCTTAAAGGGACAGTAAACCTTAAAAATAATGTTATATAATTCTGCACATAGTGCAGAATTATATAACATTATTTAGGTGCTATAGCCATAAAACCCTTTTTTACCTTTTAAAATTTAAAAATGACAGCGCTTTTACAGACCCGCTCTCTGCTCTCTGCTGAGCGGGTCTGTAATATTTCCTCAGCGCATCGGGCCAGCTGTATAGTCACAGCCTGGCCCGATCGCGCCATAAGACTAAGTGCAGCTCGCTCCTGTCACAGGAGCGAGCTGTCACAGGAGCGAGCTGCACTTAGTGCTATGGCGCGGTCGGGCCGGGCTGTGACTATACAGCTGGCCCGATGCGCTGAGGAAATATTACAGACCCGCTCATCAGAGAGCAGAGAGCGAGTCTGTAAAAGCGCTGTCATTTTTACATTTTAAAAGGTAAAAAAGGGTTTTATGGCTATAGCACCTAAATAATGTTATATAATTCTGCACTATGTGCAGAATTATATAACATTATTTTTAAGGTTTACTGTCCCTTTAAGGTAATTTTAGGGCTGTCACACCTGTTGCCAAACGTAACTTATTATGAGGAAGGAAAATAGGACAGCCTGGGATTTCCCATAATTAAAGGTTTGAAAAAAAATCTAAATTAAGCTTGCATAATTTATCTAGAGCAGGGGTGGGCAAGAGATAGATCGTGGTCTACCAGTGGAATTTTGAGGTGACCACCTGTAAGATTTTAAAAAATCTGCATAATAAGAGAAAGATTTCTCACACATCTACGGCGGCAAAGATCTTTACTCAGAATCTAGATTCTGAGTGAAGAGCTTCGCCGCCGTAGATGTGTGAGAAATCTTTCTCTTATGCAGACTTTTAAAATCGGCTATGACTGAGAGTAGGACGGCGGTATGGGCACTTTACTTCAGCATGCACAACCCAGCTGTAGCTGAACTCGCTGACCCAGCTTTGGTTACAGGACCTGCCTCCTAATCAACCTGACATTGCGTCCAACCAATAAAGCTACTTTGTACAATGAGTCTCGAGCCGTCTTGATTGTAAGACTACTTATAATACGCAGGCGCGGAACACAGATAAGGTTGCTTGACGGTCCCAGCGTGACGTAAAGAGAGAGCTCTCGCAGTAAGTAAAGACAGAGCGCTGATGTATTGGTTATTAAAGAGCACAGATGATTTTTAAAGCTGTATTATTTGTGTCAAAAATACAATTTTCAGCCAGCAGGTCCTATTTGTGACAAAAAATAAAATTTTCAGTCAGCAGGTCCTATTTGTGACAAAAATAAGAATTTTGCACCCGGTTACACAGTGTGTGTGGGACTATTCTTTGTGTTTTTTGAATAAATTACATTATTGTAATTATTATTATCAAGACTGGTGTGTTTTTTTTTTTTTAGTTAGGTGACCACGTCACTTGGAATAAAATTAGAGGTAGCCCTTGCCTTACAAAAGTCTGCCCACCCCTGATCTAGAGCCTGTATTTTAAGTTACTTTTAATTTCACATCTATTTTCAAATGTGCTTTGTTTTATTTGTATCTCTTGTGATTGGCTAACTAGATGTGTTCAGATAGCTGCCAATTTTCCTTCAGAAAAGGATCTCAATAGAAGGAAGCAAATTTAATAATAGAAATACATTGGAAAATTGATTAAAATTGTATTTTCTATCCGAATAAAAAAAGAAAATGTTCTTGTCCCTTTAAAGGGACAGTCAACTCCCAAAAAACCTTTCATGATTTAAATAGGGAATGTAATTTTAAACAGCTTTCCAATTTACTTTTATCATCAATTTTGCTTTGTTCTCTTGGTATTCTTAGTTGAAAGCTAAACCTAGGCTATTCATATGCTAATTTCTTAGACCTTGAAGACTGCCTCTAATCTGAATGCATTTTGACCACTAGAGGGCATTAGTTCATGTGTTTCATATAGATAATATTGAGCTCATTCACATGAAGTTACCCTGGAGTGATCACTGATTGGCTAAAATGCAAGTCTGTCAAAACAACTGAAACAAGGGGGCAGTTTGCAGAGGCTTAGATACAAGGTAATCACAGAGGTAAAAAGTGTATTTCTATAACAGTGTTGGTTATGGAAAAGTGGGAAATGGGTAATAAAGGGATTATCTTTCTTTTTAACCATTTAACGACGCATGTCGTACAGGGTACGTCGCACACAACCTGGTCTTTAAAGACCAGCGACGTACCCTGTACAACATCAGGGTTTAAAGCGGCTGGAAGCGATCCTGATCGCATCCAGCCGCTTTCAATTTATTGCTGTGATGCCTCGACATTGAGGCATCACTGCAATACCTTTTTTCCAAAACCAATGCAGAGAGAGCCACTCTGTGGCCCTCTCTGCACCGGTAGCGATGGGCCCGATCGTTGGTGGGTGGGAACAGCTGCAGGGAGGCGGGTGGGGGGCCCATCGCTACCCGGCATCCGGTTCCTGAATGTGCAATGTGCACGCTGGGTGCCGGGAGCATGGGGGGGCCTGCAGGGAGCGCGCGTGCTCGCGCATGTGTGCACGCGATCGCGCAACAGCCACTGCCACCAATGCATTAATGAATGGGAGAGAGGGAGAGGGAGGGGGGGAATAATTGTTAAAAGGATCTGGGAGGGGGAGAGGGAGGAGGGTTTTAGAGGGGCCAGCTACACTACAGAAAAAATGTAATTACATACAAAAAAAATTAAAAAAAAACATTTTTGGGAGGCATATTGGGTACTGGCAGACAGCTGCCAGTACCCAAGATGGCAGCAAATAGGATGTGGGCAAGAGTTATAGAGCTGTTTGGGGGCGGATCAGAGAGGTTAAGGGGGGGTCCATCACAGCTAAACAGATATTTAAAAAAAAAAAAAATTCATAAATAAAAAAAAGCCTTTTATTTTAGTACTGGCAGAGTTTCTGCCAGTACTTAAGATGGCGTGGACAATTGTGGGGTGGGGGAGGGAAGAGAGATGTTTGGGAGGGATCAGGGGGTGGGATGTGTCAGGTGGGAGACTGATCTCTACACTAAAGCTAAAATTAACCCTGCAAGCTCCCTACAAGCTATCTAATTAACCCCTGCACTGCTGGGCATAATACACGTGTGATGCGCAGCAGCATTTAGCAGCCTTCTAATTGCCAAAAAGCAACACAAAAGCCACAAATGTCTGCTATTTCTGAACAAAGGGGATCCCAGAGAAGCATTTACAACCATTTATGCCATAATTGCACAAGTTGTTTGTAAATAATTTCAGTGAGAAATCTAAAATTGTAAAAAATTTAACATTTTTTTTTATTTGATCACATTTGGCGGTGAAATGGTGGCATGAAATATACCAAGATGGGCCTAGATCAATACTTGGGGTTGTCTACTACACTACACTAAAGCTAAAATTAACCCTAGAAGCTCCCTACATGCTACCTAATTAACCCCTTCACTGCTGGGCATAATGCATGTGTGGTGCGCAGTGGCATTTATCAGCCTTCTCATTACCAAAAAGCAATGCCAAAGCCATACATGTCTGCTATTTATGAACAAAGGGTATCCCAGAGAAGCATTTACAACCATTTATGCCATAATTGCACAAGTTGTTTGCAAATAATTTCAGTGAGAAACCTAAAGTTTGTGAAAAGAATTATGAAAAAGTGAATTTTTTCTTTATTTGATCTCATTTGGCGGTGAAATGGTATGGTGGCATGAAATATACCAAAATGGGCCTAGATCATTACTTTGGGATGTCTTCTAAAAAAAATATATACATGTCAAGGGATATTCAGGGATTCCTGAAAGATATGAGTGTCCCAATGTAACTAGCGCTAATTTTGAAAAAAAGTGGTTTGGAAATAGCAAAGTGCTACTTGTACTTATTGCCCTATAACTTGCAAAAAAAGCAAAGAACATGTAAATATTGGGTATTTCTAAACTCAGGACAAAATTTAGAAACTATTTAGCATGGGTGTTTTTGGTGGTTGTAGATGTGTAACAGGTTTTGGGGGTCAAAGTTAGAAAAAGTGTGTTTTTTTCCATTTTTTCCTCATATTTTATAATTTTTTTATAGTAAATTATAAGATATGATGAAAATAATGGTATCTTTAGAAAGTCCATTTAATACATGTGTGGTGCGCAGTGGCATTTAGCAGCCTTCTCATTACCAAAAAGCAATGCCAAAGCCATATATGTCTGCTATTTATGAACAAAGGGTATCCCAGAGAAGCATTTACAACCATTTATGCCATAATTGCACAAGTTGTTTGCAAATAATTTCAGTGAGAAACCTAAAGTTTGTGAAAAGAATTATGAAAAAGTGAATTTTTTCTTTATTTGATCTCATTTGGCGGTGAAATGGTGGCATGAAATATACCAAAATGGGCCTAGATCATTACTTTGGGATGTCTTCTAAAAAAATATATATACATGTCAAGGGATATTCAGGGATTCCTGAAAGATATGAGTGTCCCAATGTAACTAGCGCTAATTTTGAAAAAAAGTGGTTTGGAAATAGCAAAGTGCTACTTGTACTTATTGCCCTATAACTTGCAAAAAAAGCAAAGAACATGTAAATATTGGGTATTTCTAAACTCAGGACAAAATTTAGAAACTATTTAGCATGGGTGTTTTTGGTGGTTGTAGATGTGTAACAGGTTTTGGGGGTCAAAGTTAGAAAAAGTGTGTTTTTTTCCATTTTTTCCTCATATTTTATAATTTTTTTATAGTTAATTATAAGATATGATGAAAATAATGGTATCTTTAGAAAGTCCATTTAATGGCGAGACAAACAGTATATAATATGTGTGGGTACAGTAAATGAGTAAGGGGAAAATTACAGCTAAACACAAACACCGCAGAAATGTAAAATTAGCCCTGGTCCTTAAGGGAAAGAAATTGAAAAATGGCCTTGTCCTTAAGGGGTTAAATAACAAAAATTCTGGTGTTGACTGCCCCTTTAAGGGAGTTTTCAAGTACAGATAATAACTAGTGTCATGTACAAGAAATCAATACTTGTATTATAGTTTTGCTTTTAAAAGCAAACACCATCTCAGGCTAGAATAATTCTGTGATATATAGAAACAAATTAATAGTGGGATATTTAATGGGAAGGAGGATGGTGCCATCCACATGGTAGGTGTAGCTGGCATTGATTGTGTGTTCATTTTGATCTATATTTTGTTGTAACTAGTCTTTGCTGAGGTTGAATAAAATATATATTTTAGTCTTTTTAATGTGGATAGATTATTTTATAGTTACTTTATTTCTAAGCATAGCTCATCATTTATTAACAAAGTTATGTTTAGAGTAATGGCCTGGAGTACACAACTATGTTATCTCTTCATATATATGTGTGACAGCAGGTTAGGAACCATCCTTTGGCCAAACACTACACCAAACTCTTCACTTTTATGCTTTTAGCCTAGCTTGTTTGTTTCATATTTATATGTGATTTTTGTTTCTATTTGGAATTTAACCCAGGCTTGTCTGGGGTTAACTGCCTGAGCCACTGACTGTAAACACAGCTATCTGTGAGGTTTTCTAGTGGAATGGGATGTGGAGAACAATCCTACTGAGCACCTGCTGCTACTGTGATCATGGCAGTGGTCATCTTGACTCCACATTTAAAAGAGGGGATTTACCTTTTAAACAACAGTCTCATGAGTGTGAGTCTCTTTGTGGGTGGGGAGATATACTATGTTAACTCATTTAAATGAATTATATTATTTATAATCTGCTGCTGTGAAGCAATGCTGATGTATTTATTTTATTATGAGAGACTCTCCTCAAATAAAATTATGGCAAATTTAAGAGACAAACATTCAGTTGTCATGTAATCTTGATGCCAAATTAATAAACTAATTACCTTACTTCTGTTTATGTCAGTGCTATCCTCTTGGCATTGCTAATTATAAATCAAGCTCATAAATATCTGTCTTGGAAGGATAGAAGTGTGACGTTTGAAACCAGCCCTTAGTCAACTGATAAGGAAAAACAATAGGTTACTTTACTCAGTCAATAATAGACTCATATGTTATGTATATAAACAATTCATGCTTTAATACCTACATAAGACTGGAAAGTACTGGCACAGTTGAGAATTAACCTTTCAAGTGAACAAGCAAAGGCTGTAAGCATTGAACACAATGAGTTTGTAGACACTAGGCTGATGAGTGTCAGAAAACTATGCAGGATTGTTATGTGTATAAGTATAATGTGAATTATCATGTCTATGTGAGGGTTGTTTTGTGTAGGTCCTTGAGAGTTTGACATGGATGGTCCCTACATTTCCTAATCCACTGTTCCAGCTTCTAATTACATTGGAAAAGTCTTTCATTGTCACCCCCAATTCTCTGAGATCTTGTTACAGCCCATATGCAATAACTCACATAGATCAAATTACCTCCCATGGGAACTCCCCCCCCCCCGTAAATTAAAAACCCAAACATGTGATCTCCCATACTACCCATTTATTCTAAACACCCTCACACACCCTTTAAATCTGAAGTAACCCTTACCAAGGATCAGGCCACATGAGGAAGAAGAGTGGGAAGGGTCTGTTTCTGGGTAGTTTAAGTGGACTTTTAGAAAGAAGGTTCTTTAACCAGATTTCAGATAGCCTTTAATTAATAACCAGATTTTCTATTTAATACTTGTTTTTTGTTTTAAAGAAGATGATTTGTGATGCAGGATTACATGTGTGGATTTAGATTTTAAACGAGTTTAGCAGCAGGGAAATATGAAATTGGGTAATTAGATAAATTGGATGTATTTAGCAAAATAGTAAGTAAACATAATAGATAGGGGGATTATGTTGTTGTAATTAAATTAGGCAGGGTTATTGCTATTGGTGGATTGTGTTTGGACAATTATATTAAGTGGGGTTATTGCTATTGGTGCACTGTGTTAGGATATTTAGATGTTAAGGGGTTATTATCATGGAGGGGGATTGTGATGGGGCTATTAGATGTAGGGGTCCGGCATTAGGCATTATTGGGATAAATTGGATCTCTGTTAGGATTAATTACAATAGAGGGATGTTGCTGGATGAGCAATAACATTGGTAGCTATATAGATACTAATGTTAAAGTCACTAGGGTTAGTAATATTGACTAGCCATAAGTAGCTGGTATTATTCAGTGAAACACATGCAGCACACTTTCCCTAAATGATTAAAAGCACACTAAACACTAAATACATTTCTTGCACCTCCCTCTAATCATGGGTGCTGCCCTTATGGAACCTAGATTACACTGCAGGTATCTGAATGAGAATTGCTGCACACGCGCAAATGCATCAACACTGGAATGTAGTGAAAGACAGATTTCAAAATGGCAGCACACATGACTAGAGGGACACAGGGAATACCTTCAATACTATGCTTGTTTAATGTCCCTTTAAGGTTTGTTTCATCAAATAAAAATATGTGGTAGTTTACTTTTTTCAGATTATCTGCACTTTAGTTACTTGCATATGATCTATCCTTACATATTTGTTTACTTTATTAACCCCACCTGTCTGAATTTTAGTTTCCAGTACCGGTTGCCCTCCATCCTGTGTGATGAATGAACATGACTAGTATCATAAAACAGGAAAGAAATCATGCACTGCAAATAAAAGGTTAATACAATGGACTAAATAAAAGTGGCACATTCCTCTATAATGAAGATTGTTTAAGTTATTTTATACTGTACATACAAAAGGAAAATATACACAAAGACATCAGTTTGCGGATTTGTGCTGCCACTTTTGCTGCTTGTCTTTCTTTTACCATGCATCAGCAGAGAAAGTGCACACATATGAGAGCATGTGAGCATCTGTCTAATTCTTCCAACATCCCACACTTAAAGGGACAGTCTAGTGAAATTTAAACTTTCATGATTAAGATAGTGCATGCCATTTTAGACAACTTTCCAATTCACTTTTATAATCAAATTTGCTTTGTTCTCTTGGTATTCTTTGTCGAAAGCTAAACCTAAGTATGCTAATTTCTAAGCCCTTTAAGACTGCCTCTTATCTCAGTGCATTATTACAGCTTTCTCAGCTAGACAGCGCTAGTTCATGTGTGCCATATAGATAACATTGTGTTTACTCCCATGGAGTTATTTATGACTCAGCACTGATTGGCTTAAATGCAAGTCTGTCTAAAGAACTGAGATAAGGGGGCAGTCTGCAGAGTCTTAGCTATAAGGTAATCACAGAGGTAAAAAGTGTATTAATGTACTGTAACTGTGTTGTTTATCCAAAACTGAGGAATGGGTACTAAAGGGATTATCTATCTTTTTAAACAATAAAAATTCTGGAGTAGACTGTATATATTGAGATATTTGTTTCCAAAAATAATTTATCTGTGGACAGGACCACTAGATATGAGAATGTATGTTTTTTTCCTCAGGATCTGCACCAGCATTTATCAGTAGCACTTGGAAAGAGGTATTTACATTTTTGTAATATAACATATCATCTACTGAGTATTTTAAAATGTGTTTCCAAGGTAGACGTGGAAGACACAGCTTAGCTGGAGAATTATAAAGGTAATGTCATATTCTTAATTCATACATCTTAAATCATTTATAAGCCACACCTTTAATAGATTGGAATGACATACACCTAGATTACGAGTTTTGCGTTAGAGGCTATGCGGTTCTAACGAGCCGTTTATGCTCACAGCTCACTTACAGACAGCGCTGGTATTACGGTTTTTACAAACCAGACAAGAAGTGAGCGTTGAGCAAAATTTTGCTCATTACCGCACTCCAATACCAGCGCTGCTTACGTTAGCGGTGAGCTGGTGTAAGGTGCTCGTGCACGATTTCCCCATAGGAATCAACGGGGAGAGCCGGCTGAAAAAAACCCTAACACCTGCAAAAAAGCAGCGTAAAGCTCCTTAACGCAGCCCCATTGATTCCTATGGGGAAATAAAATTTATGTCTACACCTAACACCCTAACATGAACCCCAAGTGTAAACACCCCTAATCTTACACTTATTAACCCCTAATCTGCCGCCCCCAACATCGCCACAACCTACATTATATTATTAACCCCTAATCTGCCGCTCCGGACACCGCCGCCACCTAAATTATACTTATGAACACCTAATCTGATGCCCCCAACATCGCCGACACCTACATTATATTTATTAACCCCTAATCTGCCTTCCCCAATGTCGAAGCAACCTACCTACACTTCTTGACCCCTAATCTGCCGCCCCCAATGTCGCCACCACTATAATATACATATTAACCCCTAAACCACCGCACTCCCGTATTGCAATAATTAGTTAAAGATTATTAACCCCTAATCTGCCGTCCCTAACATCGCCGCCACCTACCTACATTTATTAACCCCTAATCTGCCGCCCCCAACGTCGCTGCCACTATTCTAAATTTATCAACCCCTAAACCTAAGTCTAACCATAAACCTAACACCCCCTAACTTAAATATAATTTAAATAAATCTAAATAAAATTACTATAATTAACTAAATAATTCCTATTTAAAACTAAATACTTACCTGTAAAATAAACCCTAAGATAGCTACAATATAACTAATAATTACATTGTATCTAGTTTAGGGTTTATTTTTATTTTGCAGGCAAGTTTGTATTTATTTTAACTAGGTAGAATAGTTATTAAATAGTTATTAACTATTTAATAAACTACCTAGCTAAAATAAATACAAAAGTACCTGTAAAATAAAACCTAACTTAAGTTACAATAACACCTAACATTACACTATAATTAAATTAATTCCCTAAATTAAATACAATTAAATACAATTAAATAAAATTATCTAAAGTACAAAAAAAACAAACACTAAATTACAGAAAATAATAAACAAATTACAAGATTTTTAAACTAATTACACCTAATCTAATCCCCCTAAAAAAATAAAAAAGCCCCCCCCAAAATAAAAAAGCCCTACCCTACACTAAATTACAAATAGCCCTTAAAAGGGAATTTTGCGGGGCATTGCCCCAAAGTAATCAGCTTTTTTACCTGTAAAAAAATTACAAATCCCCCCAAAATTAAAACCCACCACCCACACAACCAACCCTACTCTAAACCCCCCCCAATACCCCCTTAAAAAAACCTAACAGTAACCCCTTCTAGATCACAATACCGGGAGAAGGAACCTTCATTCTTCAGTCGCCGTGGAAAGAAGAGGATGCTTCGCGTCGGATGTCTTGAAGATGGACCCGCTCCGCGCCAGATGGATGAAGATAGAAGATGCCGTCTGGATGAAGACTTCTGCCCGTCTGGAGGACCACTTCTGCCCGTCTGGAGGACCACTTCTGCCGGATTCGTTGAGGACTTCGGCCCGGTTGGATGAAGACTTCTCCTGGTAAGGTGATCTTCAAGGGGTTAGTGTTAGTTTTTTTTAAGGGGGTATTGGGTGGGTTTTAATGTTGGGGGAAATCTGCAATTTTTTTACAGGTAAAAGAGCTGATTACTTTGGGGCAATGCCCCGCAAAAGACCCTTTTAAGGGCTATTTGTAATTTAGTGTAGGGTAGGGCTTTTTTATTTTGGGGGGGCTTTTTTATTTTGTTAGGGGTACTAGATTAGGTGTAATTAGTTTAAAAATCTTGTAATTTGTTTATTATTTCTGTAATTTAGTGGTTTTTTTGTACTTTAGCTAATTTTATTTAATTGTATTTAATTGTATTTAGTTTAGGGAATTAATTTAATTATAGTGTAGTGTTAGGTTTTAGTGTAACTTAGGTTAGGTTTTATTTCACAGGTAAATTTGTCTTTATTTTAGCTAGGTAGTTTATTAAATAGTTAATAACTATTTAGTAACTATTCTACCTAGTTAAAATAAATACAAACTTGCCTGTAAAATAAAAATAAACCCTAAGCTAGATACAATGTAACTATTAGTTATATTGTAGCTAGCTTAGGGTTTATTTTACAGGTAAGTATTTAGTTTTAAATAGGAATTATTTAGTTAATTATAGTAATTTTACTTAGATTTATTTAAATTATATTTAAGTTAGGGGGGTTAGGGTTAGACTTAGATTTAGGGGTTAATAACTTTAGTATAGTGGCGGTGACATTGGGGGCGGCAGATTAAGGGTTAATAAATGTAGGTAGGTGTCGGCAATGTTAGGGACAGCAGATTAGGGGTTAATAATATTTAACTAATGTTTGCAAGGCAGGAGTGCGGCGGTTTAGGGGTTAATATATTTATTATAGTGGCGGCGATGTCCGGTTCAGCAGATTAGGGGTTACAAATTTTATTTTAGTGTTTGCGATGTGGGAGGGCCTCGGTTTAGGGGTTAATACAGGGAGTGCAGAATTATTAGGCAAGTTGTATTTTTGAGGATTAATTTTATTATTGAGCAACAACCATGTTCTCAATGAACCCAAAAAACTCATTAATATCAAAGCTGAATAGTTTTGGAAGTAGTTTTTAGTTTGTTTTTAGTTATAGCTATTTTAGGGGGATATCTGTGTGTGCAGGTGACTATTACTGTGCATAATTATTAGGCAACTTAACAAAAAACAAATATATACCCATTTCAATTATTTATTTTTACCAGTGAAACCAATATAACATCTCAACATTCACAAATATACATTTCTGACATTCAAAAACAAAACAAAAACAAATCAGTGACCAATATAGCCACCTTTCTTTGCAAGGACACTCAAAAGCCTGCCATCCATGGATTCTGTCAGTGTTTTGATCTGTTCACCATCAACATTGCGTGCAGCAGCAACCACAGCCTCCCAGACACTGTTCAGAGAGGTGTACTGTTTTCCCTCCTTGTAAATCTCACATTTGATGATGGACCACAGGTTCTCAATGGGGTTCAGATCAGGTGAACAAGGAGGCCATGTCATTAGATTTTCTTCTTTTATACCCTTTCTTGCCAGCCACGCTGTGGAGTACTTGGACGCGTGTGATGGAGCATTGTCCTGCATGAAAATCATGTTTTTCTTGAAGGATGCAGACTTCTTCCTGTACCACTGCTTGAAGAAGGTGTCTTCCAGAAACTGGCAGTAGGACTGGGAGTTGAGCTTGACTCCATCCTCAACCCGAAAAGGCCCCACAAGCTCATCTTTGATGATACCAGCCCAAACCAGTACTCCACCTCCACCTTGCTGGCGTCTGAGTCGGACTGGAGCTCTCTGCCCTTTACCAATCCAGCCACGGGCCCATCCATCTGGCCCATCAAGACTCACTCTCATTTCATCAGTCCATAAAACCTTAGAAAAATCAGTCTTGAGATATTTCTTGGCCCAGTCTTGACGTTTCAGCTTGTGTGTCTTGTTCAGTGGTGGTCGTCTTTCAGCCTTTCTTACCTTGGCCATGTCTCTGAGTATTGCACACCTTGTGCTTTTGGGCACTCCAGTGATGTTGTAGCTCTGAAATATGGCCAAACTGGTGGCAAGTGGCATCTTGGCAGCTGCACGCTTGACTTTTCTCAGTTCATGGGCAGTTATTTTGCGCCTTGGTTTTTCCACACGCTTCTTGCGACCCTGTTGACTATTTTGAATGAAACGCTTGATTGTTCGATGATCACGCTTCAGAAGCTTTGCAATTTTAAGAGTGCTGCATCCCTCTGCAAGATATCTCACTATTTTTGACTTTTCTGAGCCTGTCAAGTCCTTCTTTTGACCCATTTTGCCAAAGGAAAGGAAGTTGCCTAATAATTATGCACACCTGATATAGGGTGTTGATGTCATTAGACCACACCCCTTCTCATTACAGAGATGCACATCACCTAATATGCTTTAATTGGTAGTAGGCTTTTGAGCCTATACAGCTTGGAGTAAGACAACATGCATAAAGAGGATGATGTGGTCAAAATACTCATTTGCCTAATAATTCTGCACTCCCTGTAGGTAGTTTATGGGTGTTAGTGTAAAGTTTAGCACTTTAGTTAAGAGTTTTATGCTACGGCGTTGTAGTATAAAACTCTTAACTACTGACTTTAATATGCGGTACCAGTCTTGACAGGAGAGGGTCTACCGCTCACTTTTGGTCAGACTTGTAATACCGGCGCTATGCAAGTTCCATTGAAAAAAGAGGATACACAATTTGCGTAAGTGGATTTGCGGTATTTCCAAGTCTGGCCAAAAAAGTGAGCGGTACACCTGTACCTGCAAGACTCGTAATACCAGCGGGCGTTAAAAAGCAGCGTTGGGACCGGCCAACGCTGCTTTTTAAGCCTAACGCACAACTCGTAATCTAGCCAATAGAAAATAAGGCAAAAACACCTTTTGTATTTAGACGATTCTAAAAACAAAACACACATTTTTCTGTATTTGTCTTTGCATTCATTTAAAAAAAAAAAAAAAAAAAAAGCAGTCCGTTTAAAGGGACATAAAATAATTTTTTTCTTTCATGATTCAGACAGAGCATGTGGTTTTAAACAACTTTCCAGTTTACATCTATTATCAAATTTGCATCATTCTCTGGGTATACTTTGTTGAAGGAGCAGCAATGCACTACTGGGAGCTATCTGAACCAATGACAAAATACATTTAGGTGCAGCCACCCATTAGCAGCTCCTGAGCCTACCAAGGTATGCTTCTTGATTAAGTATACCAAGAGAATGAAGTAAATTAAATAATAGAAGTGAATTGTCAATTTTTTTTAAATCACATGTTCTGTCTGAATCATAACAGTTTCGTGTCCCTTTAACTAATTAATGAAGGAGTGAATGATAGTGCAGCAAAATATTAGTTAATTTGTTCATGCTGAAAAACTTTTCTGCAGGTGGGACAGGGTTCAAAAGTTCAAATTTACAGTATTCAGACGACAACAATTTCAGAAGTTCAAACTTCCATTATTCAATAACTATATACAGCAATTTATTTAACACTTGATTGATTCCTGTGCTTCACAAATAAAGAAAATAAAAAACATAAAACATAATTTATGTAAGAATTTACCTGATAAATTAATTTCTTTCATATTGGCAAGTCCATGAGCTAGTGACGTATGGGATATACAATCCTACCAGGAGGGGCAAAGTTTCCCAAACCTCAAAATGCTTATAAATACACCCCTCACCATACCCACAATGCAGTTTAACAAATAGACAAGTAGTGGGGTGATAAAGAAAGGATTAAAAAGCATCAACAAAGGAATTTGGAAATAATTGTGCTTTATACAAAAAATTATAACCACCATAAAAAGGGTGGGCCTCATGGACTCTTGCTAATATGAAAGAAATGAATTTATCAGGTAAATTCTTACATAAATTATGTTTTCTTTCATGTAATTGGCAAGAGTCCATGAGCTAGTGACATATGGGATATCAATACCCACAAACAAAAGACAGTTTGGAGCACCAAAAAGCGAGTGAAAAACAAAAAATTTTTTTATTTATAACAATAGGGTTACATAACCCCAGGGTAAGAGTGTATAAACAATAAAACGAAAAAACAGAGAACAAAAAGGCTGACCGGTTTCGGCGTGTGCCTTAATCCTAGCCTGCTACAATACCCAAGTTGTGGAACTCCATGCAAGAGTCACTATAGAGGGTGGGATAAAAATAAAAAACAGCCATTTTCCGCTGAAAACAAAATCCACAACCCAAATTATATGTTTATTCTTTTAATGACAAGAAAAACTTAAAACATCAGCAAAAGAATCAAACTGAAACAGCTGCCTGAAGAACTTTTCTACCAAAAACTGCTTCTGAAGAAGCAAATACATCAAAATGGTAGAATTTAGTAAATGTATGCAAAGAGGACCAATTTACCACTTTGCAAATCTGATCAACTGAAGCTTCATTCTTAAAAGCCCACGAAGTGGAGACTGATCTAGTAGAATGAGCTGTAATTCTCTGAGGCGGGGTCTTACCCGACTCAAATAAGCTAGATGAATCAAAAGCTTTAACCAAGAAACCAAGGAAATAGCAGAAGATTTCTGACCTTTCCTAGGACCAGAAAATATGACAAATAGACTAGAAGTCTTCCTGACATCTTTAGTAGCTTCAACATAATATTTCAAAGCTCTTACCACATCCAAAGAATGTAAGGATCTTTCCAAAGAATTCTTAGGATTAGGACACAAGGAAGGGACAACAATTTCTCTACTAATGTTGTTAGAATTCACAACCTTAGGTAAAAATTGAAATGAAGTCCACAAAACCGCCTTATCCTGATGAAAAATCAGATAAGGAGATTCACAAGAAAGAGCAGATAGCTCAGAAACTCTTCTAGCAGAAGAGATAGCCAAAAAGAACAACACTTTCCAAGAAAGTAGTTTAATGTCCAAAGAATGCATAGGCTCAAATGGTGGAGCCTGTAATGCCTTCAAAACCAAATTAAGACTCCAAGGAGGAGAAATTGTTTAATGACAGGCTTAATACGAACTAAAGCCTGTATAAAACAGTGAATATCAGGAAGTTTAGCAATCTTTCTGTGAAATAAAACAGAAAGAGCAGAGATTTGTCCCTTCAAGGAACTTGCAGACAAACCTTTATCCAAACCATCCTGAAGAAACTGTAAAATTCTAGGAATTCTTAAAGAATGCCAAGAGAATTTATGAGAAGAACACCATGAAATGTAAGTCTTCCAAACTCGATAATAAATCTTTCTAGAGACAGATTTACGAGCTTGTAACATAGTATTAATCACTGAGTCAGAGAAACCTCTATGACTTAGCATTAAGCGTTCAATTTCCATACCTTCAAATTTAATGATTTGAGATCCTGATAGAAAAATGGACCTTGAGATAGTAGGTCCGGACTTAACGGAAGTGGCTAAGGATTGCAACTGGACATCCGAACAAGATCTGCATACCAAAACCTGTGTGGCCATGCTGGAGCCACCAGCAACACAAACGATTGTTCCATGATGATTTTAGAGATCACTCTTGGAAGAAGAACTAGAGGCAGAAAGATGTAAGCAGGTTGATAACACCAGGGAAGTGTCAGCGCATCCATTGCTTCCGCCTGAACATCCCTGGACCTGGACAGGTATCTGGGAAGTTTCTTGTTTAGATGAGAGGCCATCAGATCTATCTCTGGAAAACCCCACATCTGAACGATCTGAGAAAAAACATCTGGATGGAGAGACCACTCCCCCGGATGTAAAGTCTGACGGCTGAGATAATCCGCCTCCCAATTGTCTACACCTGGGATATGCACCATAGAGATTAGACAGGAGCTGGATTCCGCCCAAGCAAGTATCCAAGATACTTCTTTCATGGCTTGGGGACTGTGAGTCCCACCCTGATGATTGACATATGCCACAGTTGTGATATTGTCTGACTGAAAGCAAATGAACGGTTCTCTCTTAAACAGAGGCCAAAACTGAAGAGCTCTGAGAATTGCACGGAGTTCTAAAATATTGATTGGTAATCTCGCCTCTTAAGATTTCCAAACCCCTTGTGCTGTCAGAGATCCCCAAACAGCTCCCCAACCTGAAAGACTCTCATCTGTTGTGATCACAGTCCAGGTTGGCCGAACAAAAGAAGCCCCTTGAACTAAACGCTGGTGATTTAACCACCACGTCAGAGAGTGTCGAACATTGGGATTTAAGGATATTAATTGTGATATCTTTGTATAATCCCTGCACCATTGATTCAGCATACAAAGCTTGAGAGGTATCATGTGAAAACAAGCAAAAGGAATCGCGTCCGATGCTGCAGTCATGAGGCCTAAAACTTTCATGCACATAGCCACTGAAGGGAATGACTGAGACTAATGGTGCTGACAGGATGCAACCAATTTCAAACATCTCTTGTCTGTTAGAGACAGAGTCATGGACACTGAATCTATCTGGAAACCTAAAAAGGTGACCCTTGTCTGAGGAATCAAGAAACTTTTTGGTAAATTGATCCTCCAACCATGTTTTCAAAGAAACAACACTAGTTGATTTGTGTGAGATTCTGCAGAACGTAAAGACTGAGCTAGTACCAAGATGTCATCAAAATAAGGAAACACCGCAATACCCTGTTCTCTGATTACAGAGAGTAGGGCACCTAGAACCTTTGAAAAGATTCTTGGAGCTGTTGCTAGGCCAAATGGAAGAGCAACAAATTGGTAATGCTTGCCTAGAAAAGAGAATCTCAGGAACTGATAAAGTTCTGGATGAATCGGAATATGAAGGTATGCATCCTGCAAGTCTATTGTGGACATATAATGTCCTCACTGAACAAAAGGCAGAATAGTCCTTATAGTCACCATCTTGAAAGTTGGTACTCTTACATAACGATTCAAAATTTTCAGATCCAGAACTGGTCTGAATGAATTTTCCTTCTTTGGGACAATGAATAGATTTGAATAAAACCCCAGACCTTGTTCCTGAAAAGGAACCGGCATGATTACCCCTGAAAACTCCAGGTCTGAAACACACTTCAGGAAAGCCTGAGCTTTTACTGGATTTGCTGGGATGCGTGAGAGAAAAAAATCTTCTCACAGGAGGTCTTACTCTGAATCCTATTCGATACCCTTGAGAGGCAATGCTCTGAATCCATTGATTTTGGACAGAATTTATCCAAATATCCTTGAAAAACCTTAATCTGCCCCCTACCAGCTGAGCTTGAATGAGGGCCGCACCTTCATGCGGACTTAGAGGCTGACTTTGGTTTCTTAAATGGCTTGGATTTATTCCAATTTGAGGAAGGCTTCCAATTGGAAACAGATTCCTTGGGGGAAGGATTAGATTTTTGTTCCTTATTTTGACGAAAGGAACGAAAACGGTTAGAAGCCTTAGATTTATCCTTAGATTTTTTATCCTGAGGCAGAAAAACTCCCTTTCCCCCAGTAACAGTTGAAATAATTGAATCCAACTGAGAACCAAATAAATTATTACCTTGGAAAGAGAGAGATAGTAATCTAGACTTAGATGTCATATCAGCATTCCAAGATTTAAGCCACAAAGCTCTTCTAGCTAAAATAGCTAAAGACATGGATCTAACATCAATTTTGATAAAATCAAAAATGGCATCACAAATAAAATGATTAGCATGTTGCCGTAAGCGAATAATGCTAGATATGTCAGAATCCAATTCTTGTTGCGCTAAATTTCCAACCAAAAAGTTGATGCAGCCGCAACATCAACCAAAGATATTGCAGGTCTGAGAAGATGACCTGAATATAAATTGGCTTTCCTTAGATAAGATTCAAGCTTCCTATCTAAAGGATCCTTAAAGGAAGTACTATCTTCCATAGGAATAGTGGTACGTTTAGCAAGAGTAGAAATAGCCCCATCAACTTTGGGGACTTTTTCCTAAAACTCTATAGAAATTGCTGGAAAAGGATACAATTTTTTAAACCTTGAAGAAGGAATAAAAGAAGTTCCCGGCTTATTCCATTCCTTAGAAATCATATAAGAAATGGCATCAGGAATAGGACAAACCTCTGGAGTAACCACAGGAGGTTAAAAAACAGCATTTAAACGTTTACTAGACTTAACATGAAGAGGACTGGTTTCCTCAATATCTAAAGTAATTAACACTTCTTTTAATAAAGAACGACTATACTCAATTTTAAATAAATAAGTAGATATGTCAGTGTCAATATCTGAGGAAGGATCTTCTGTATCAGATAGATCCTCATCAGAGGAGGATAAATCGTTATGTTGTCAGTCATTTGAAATTTCATCAACTGAGAAAGAAATTTTAAAAGACCTTTTACGTTTATTAGTAGGCGGAAATGCAGACAAAGACCTCTAGTTATCAACGTGTCTACCTCAAATATGCTGGAATTCCGCA
Organism: Bombina bombina; assembly: GCF_027579735.1. NCBI lineage: Eukaryota > Metazoa > Chordata > Amphibia > Anura > Bombinatoridae > Bombina > Bombina bombina. Next base: position 1,068,310,831 of record NC_069499.1, read on the forward strand.
GCGTATTTGTGGCGAGGCTGATTCGCCTTAGTTATTAAGCCCTAGATACCAGCAAAAGTATAATTTAGTGACGTAAGCTTCGATCCGCCGGACTCAGTCCAACACATATCGATTCTTACGTCACTCCAGATGTTCCGCACACAAGTGCGGCACAATCTGAATACTTTTGCTAGTTATCAAAAAACTAGCAGGTACGCTCGGCACTTTTCCGGCCCAGCGTACCTGGTTTTCAAACCGCCGCCCTGGAGGCGGCGGATCCCATAGGAATCAATGGGAGTCTGACCATAGCGAAAGTTCATCTTCGCTGCTGCCAGACATCCCATTGATTCCTATGGGAGATGTCTACACCTAACACCCTAACATGTACCCCGAGTCTAAATACCCCTAATCTGCCCCCCCTACACCGCCGCAACTAAATAAAGTTATTACCCCCTAAACCGCCGCTCCCGGAGCCCACCGCAAGCTATACTAAATATGTTAACCCCTAAACTGCCGCTCCCGGTCCCCGCTGCAACTATAATATATGTATTAACCCCTAAACCGCCGCTCCAAGACCCCGCCGCAACCTACATTATACCTATTAACCCCTATCCTGCCCCCCATATACCGTCGCCACCTATAATAAAGTTATTAACCCCTATCCTGCGGATCCCGGACCTCGCCGCAACTAAATAAATAGTTTAACCCCTAAACCCCTGCTCCCGGACCCCGCCGCAACCTATATTAAACTTATTAACCCCTAATCTGCCCCCCTACACCGTCGCCACCTATACTATTTTTATTAACCCCTATCCTGCCCCCCCTATACCGCCGCAACCTATAATAAAATTATTAACCCCTAAAGCTAAGTCTAACCCTAACCCTAACACCCCCCTAAATTAAATCTTATTTAAATCTAACTAAATAAATTAACTCTTATTAAATAAATTAATCTATTTAAAACTAAATACTTACCTTTAAATTAAACCCTAATATAGCTACAATATAAATAATAATTATATTGTAGCTATCTTAGGATTTATTTTTATTTTACAGGCATCTTTCAATTTATTTTAACTAGGCACAATAGCTATTAAATAGTTATTAACTATTTAATAGCTACCTAGTTAAAATAAAGAGAAATTTACCTGTAAAATAAAAACTAACCTAAGTTACAATTATACCTAACACTACACTATACTTTAATAAATTATTCCTATTTAAAACTAAATACTTACCTGTAAAATAAACCTAAGATAGCTACAGTGTAATTAATAATTACATTGTAGCTATTTTAGGATTTATATTTATTTTACAGGTAACTTTGTATTTATTTTAGCTAGTTAGAATAGTTATTAAATAGTTAACTATTTAATAACTACCTAGCTAAAAGAAATACAAAATTACCTGTAAAATAAATCCTAACCTAAGTTACAATTAAACCTAACACTACACTATCATTAAATTAATTAAATAAATTACCTACAAATAACTACAATTAAATAAACTAACTAAAGTACAAAAAATAAAAAAAGCTAAGTTACAAAAAATAAAAAAATAAAGTTACAAACATTTAAAAAATATTACAACAATTTTAAGCTACTTACACCTAATCTAAGCCCCCTAATAAAATAACAAAGCCCCCCAAAATAAAAAAATGCCCTACCCTATTCTGAATTAAAAAAGTTCAAAGCTCTTTTACCTTACCAGCCCTTAAAAGGGCCTTTTGCGGGGCCTGCCCCAAAGAATTCAGCTCTTTTGCCTGTAAAAGAAAAATACAACCCCTTCCAACATTAAAACCCACCACCCACATACCCCTAATCTAACCCAAACCCCCCTTAAATAAACCTAACACTACCCCCCTGAAGATCTTCCTACCTTGAGTCGTCTTCAGCCAGCCGACCCACCGATGGAACCGAAGAGGAGATCCGGAGCGGAAGAAGTCATCATCCAGGCGGCGCTGAAGAAGTCTTCCATCCGATGAAGTCATCATCCAGGCGGCGCTGAAGAAGTCTTCCATCTGATAGAAGTCTTCATCCATGCGGCGTCTTCAATCTTCATCCATCCGGAGCGGAGCCATCTTCAGACGAGCCGACGCGGAGCCATCCTCTTCTTCCCGACGACTAACGACGAATGGATATTCCTTTAAGGGACGTCATCCAAGATGGCGTCCCTGATCGGAACAGCCAATAGAATGTGAGCTCAATCTGATTGGCTGATCGGATCAGCCAATCCGATTGAACTTCAATCTGATTGGCTAATTCAATCAGCCAATCAGATTTTTCCTACCTTAATTCTGATTGGCTGATAGAATCCTATCAGCCAATCGGAATTGAAAGGACGCCATCTTGGATGACGTCCCATAAAGGAATATCCATTCGTCGTTACTCGTCGGGAAGAAGAGGATGGCTCCGCGTCGGCTCGTCTGAAGATGGCTCCGCTCCGGATGGATGGATGAAGATTGAAGACACTGCATAGATGAAGACTTCTATCGGATGGAAGACTTCTTCAGCACCGCCTGGATGATGACTTCATCGGATGGAAGACTTCTTAAGCGCCGCCTGGATGATGACTTCTTCCGCTTCGGATCTCCTCTTCGGTTCCATCGGTGGGTCGGCTGGCTGAAGACGACTCAAGGTAGGATGATCTTCAGGGGGGTAGTGTTAGGTTTATTTAAGGGGGGTTTGTGTTAGATTAGAGGTATGTGGGTGGTGGGTTTTAATGTTGGGGAAGTTGTATTTTTTTTTTACAGGCAAAAGAGCTGAATTCTTTGGGGCATGCCCCGCAAAAGGCCCTTTTAAGGGCTGGTAAGGTAAAAGAGCTTTGAACTTTTTAAATTTAGAATAGGGTAAGGCATTTTTTTATTTTGGGGGCTTTGTTGTTTTATTAGGGGGCTTAGATTAGGTGTAAGTAGCTTAAAATTGTTGTAATATTTTTTAAATGTTTGTAACTTTATTTTTTTATTTTTTGTAACTTAGCTTTTTTATTTTTTGTACTTTAGTTAGTTTATTTAATTGTATTTAATTGTAGTTATTTGTAGGTAATTTATTTAATTAATTTAATGATAGTGTAGTGTTAGGTTTAATTGTAACTTAGGTTAGGATTTATTTTACAGGTAATTTTGTATTTCTTTTAGCTAGGTAGTTATTAAATAGTTAATAACTATTTAATAACTATTCTAACTAGCTAAAATAAATGCAAAGTTACCTGTAAAATACATATAAATCCTAAAATAGCTACAATGTAATTATTAATTACATTGTAGCTATCTTAGGGTTTATTTTACAGTTAAGTATTTAGTTTTAAATAGGAATAATTTATTAAAGTATAGTGTAGTGTTAGGTGTAATTGTAACTTAGGTTAGTTTTTATTTTACAGGTAAATTTCTCTTTATTTTAGCTAGGTAGCTATTAAATAGTTAATAACTATTTAATAGCTATTGTACCTAGTAAAATTAAAATTGAAAGATGCCTGTAAAATAAAAATAAATCCTAAAATAGCTACAATATAATTATTATTTATATTGTAGCTATATTAGGGTTTATTTTAAAGGTAAGTATTTAGTTTTAAATAGGATTAATTTATTTAATAAGAGTTAATTTATTTCGTTAGATTTAAATTAGATTTAATTTAGGGGGGTTTTAGGGTTAGGGTTACACTTAGCTTTAGGGGTTAATAATTTTATTATAGGTTGCGGCGGTATAGGGGGGGCAGGATAGGGGATAATAACTTTATTATAGGTGGCGACTGTGTAGGGGGGGCAGATTAGGGGTTAATAAGTTTAATATAGGTTGTGGCGGGGTCCGGGAGCGGCAGTTTAGGGGTTAAACTATTTATTTCGTTGCGACGAGGTCCGGGATCAGCAGGATAGGGGTTAATAACTTTATTATAGAGGGCGGCGGTATAGGGGGGGCAGGATAGGGGTTACTAAGTATAATGTAGGTGGCGGCGGTGTCCGGGAGCGGTGGTTTAGGGGTTAATACATTTATAAGAGTTGCGGCGGGGTCTAGGAGCGGCGGTTTAGGGGATAATAACTTTATTTAGTTGCGGGGGGCTCCGGGGGCGCCGGTATAGGGGGTAGAACAGTGTAGTTAGTGTGGGTGCTTAGTGACAGGCTAGCAATAAAGCTGTAAAAAAGTCGAAGAGCAGCGAGATCGGATGAGTGATAACTCTCACAGTCCGCTGCTCATCGCCCCGTACTTGGTGCGCAGCTTTTTGACAGCTTTATTGATAACTTAGGTGAAATTTTGAAGGTCCGCGGCGGCGATGGTAGGCGAGCTTAGGCGGGCGTATTGAACTGGCGAAGGAAGGTAAAGTAGACGCGTTGATAACTACCCCCCAAAGCCTTCTGAATAGAATCAGTAACAAATTCTTTCAAATTCATAGGTATATCATGTACATTAGAAGCTGAAGGAACTACAACTGGCAATGTACTATTACTGATGGACACATTATCTGCATATAAAAGTTTATCATAACAACTATTACAAATGACACTCGGAGATATAATTTCCAAAATCTTACAACAAATGCACTTAGCTTTGGTAGAACCGATGTCAGGCCGCAAAGTTCCAACAGATACTTCTGAGGCAGGATCAGATTGAGACATCTTGCAAAATGTAAAATAAAAAACAACATATAAAGCAAAATTATCAATTTCCTTATATGACAGTTTCAGGAATGGGAAAAAACGCAAATACCATAGACCTCTGACATAGAAAAAGGCAAGAGGCAAACAGCAATGGGGTATTAAATTAACGTAACAGACATTTTTTTTGGCTCCAACAATATCCGGAAATGACACACTTGCGTCACTAATGACGCAACCGTGTGTAAGGCTTTGGCGTCAACTACGACGCCGGAAATGACGAACTTGCGTCAACGGACGTACTTTTCACGCCAAAAATGACTCAATAAAGTCTAGCATTTGCCGCACCCGTGGGCCTAGTACTGCCCGCAAATTGCAAGAAAAAAATGTAGTCAATTGAAAAAAAGACTAAACCCCAGGTAAGAAAAATATTTCTTAATATGTTTATTTTCCCTAAATATGAAACTGACAGTCTGCACAAGGACATACATGAACCTGACTCATGGCAAATATAAGTAGAATACATATATTTAGAACTTTATATAAATGCATAAAGTGCCAAACCATAGCTGGGGTTTCTTAAGTAATAAAAAACATACTTACCCAAAGACACCCATCCACATATAGCAGATAGCCAAACCAGTACTTAAACAGTTATCAGTAGAGGTAATGGTATATGAGAGTATATCGTCTATCTGAAAAGGGAGGTAGGAGATGAATCTCTATGACCGATAACAGAGAACCTATGAAATATATCTCCCGTGAGGAAAACCATTGCATTCAATAGGTGATACTCCCTTCACATCCCTCTGACATTCGCTGTAATCTGAGAGGAATCAGGCTTCAAAATGCTGAGAAGCGCATGTCAACGTAGAAATCTTAGCACAAACTTACTTCACCACCTCCATAGGAGGCAAATTTTGTAAAACTGAATTGTGGGTGTGTAGCTCATGGACTCTTCCCAATTACATGAAAGAAAACATAAACAAACAAACATTTAGAACTAGCTACTACTTTCACTTTATTTATGTTTAAAGTGATGGTAAATCCTAGTATTTAACAAACGCTAGGATTTACCATCACTAAAAATCAACGGGAGTTTCATTCATCAACATGGTAAAAAAAGAATGCTAAACTCACCCTTTCTGTGCAGTTGAAGAGCGCTAAATTCAGTGGCTCCGGCCACCCACGGCATAATGATCTTCTACCAATGAGGTGCCGCTTGCACATCTGAACAAATAGCGGTGGGTGAATACAAAAACCTGTCAGTTGACACGCACGGCTATTGGTTCAGATGTGCAAACGTAGCCTTATTGAAGGAGATCTTTGTGCCGTGGGTGGCCTGCGCCACTGAATTTAGTACTGTGCAATGGCCCAGAAAGGGTTAATTTAGCACACTTTTTACCAGGTTGATGAATGAAACTCCACTTGATTTTTAGTGATGGTAAATCCTAGAGTTTGTTAAACGATTGGATTTACCATTGCTTTAAAGGAACAGTCAAGTCCAAAAAAAACTTACATTTTTCAAATATGGCATGTAATTTTAAACAACTTTCCTTTAGTTGAAAGCAAACCTACGCCTAGATTATGAGTTCTGCGTTAGGGTTAAAAAGCAGCGTTAAGGGGTCCTAACCCTGCTTTTTAACGCCCGCTGGTATTACGAGTCAGGCAGGAAAGGGTCTACCGCTCACTTTCTTTCCGCGACTCGAGGCTACCGCAAATCCCCTTACGTCAATTGCGTATCCTATCTTTTCTATGGGATTTGCCTAACGCTGCTATTACGAGTCTTGGAAGAAGTGAGTGGTACAGCCTCTACCGCCAAGACTCCAACCGCCAAAAAAGTCAGTAGTTAAGAGTTTTATGGGCTAACGTCGAAACATAAAGCTCTTAACTACTGTGCTATAAAGTACACTAACACCCATAAACTACCTAACTAACTACTAAACCGAGGCCCCCCCCACATCCAAACCCTATAATAAAAATTTTTAACCCCTAATCTGCCGACCGGACATCGCAGCCACCTACATTATAGCTATGAACCCCTAATCTGCTGCCCCTAACATCGCCGACACCTACATTATATTTATTACCCCCTAATCTGCCCCCCAACATCGCCGCCACCTACCTACACTTATTAACCCCTAATCTGCCGACCGGACATCGCCGCCACTATAATAAATGTATTAATCCCTAAACCGCCACACTCCCGCCACGCAAACACTATAATAAATTTTATTAACCCTTAATCTGCCCCCCCTAACATCGCCGCCACCTACCTACAATTATTAACCCCCAATCTACCTCACCAACGTCGCTGCTACTATAATAAAGTTATTAACCCCTAAACCTAACCCTAACCCTAACACCCCCTAACTTAAAAATAATTTAAATTAAACTAAATAAATTTAATAACATTAAATAAATTATTCCTATTTAAAACTAAATACTTACCTATAAAATAAACCCTAATATAGCTACAATATAACTAATAATTACATTGTAGCTATTTTAGGATTTATATTTATTTTACAGGCAACTTTGTATTTATTTTAACTAGGTACATTAGCTATAAAATAGTTAATAACTATTTAATAGCTACCTAGTTAAAATAATTACAAAATTACCTGTAAAATAAATCCTAACCTAAGATACAAACACATCTAACACTACACTATCAATAAATTAATTAAATAAATTACCTACAATTAGCTAAACTAAAATACAATTAAATAAACTAAACTATAATACAAAAAAAACCAAACACTAAATTACAGAAAATAAAAAAAAATACAAGAAGTTTAAACTAATTACACCTAATCTAAGCACCCCCAAAATAATAAAATGCCCTACCCTATCCTAAATTACAAAGTAATGAGCTCTTTTACCAGCCCTTAAAAGGGCTTTTTGCGGGGCATTGCCCCAAAGTAATCAGCTCTTTTACCTGTAAAAAAAAATACAACCCCCCCAACATTAAAACCCACCACCCACATACCCCTACTCTAACCCACCCAAACCCCCCTTCAAAAAAACCTAACACTAACCCCCTGAAGATCTCCCTACCTTGAGTCGTCTTCATTCAGCCGAGCAAAATTCTTCATCCAAGTGGGCCAGAAGAGGTCCTCCATCCAGTTAAAGTCTTCATCCAAGCGGGGCAGAAGAGGTCTTCCATCCGATTGAAGTGTTCATCCAAGCGGCATCTTCTATCTTCATCCATCCGGAGCGGAGCGGCAGCATCCTGAAGACCTCTGATGCGGAACATCCATCCTGGCCGATGACTTCCTGACGAATGATGGTTCCTTTAAATGACGTCATCCAAGATGGTGCCCCTCGAATTCCAATTGGCTGATAGGATTCTATCAGCCAATCGGAATTAAGGTAGGAAAAATCTGATTGGCTGATTCAATCAGCCAAGCAGATTGAAGTTCAATCCAATTGGCTGATCCAATCAGCCAATCGGATTGACCTTGCATTCTATTGGCTGATCGGAACAGCCAATAGAATGCGAGGTCAATCTGATTGGCTGATCCAATCAGCCAATCAGATTGAACTTCAATCTGATTGGCTGATTGAATCAGCCAATCAGATTTTTCATACCTTAATTCCGATTGGCTGATCCTTTCAGCCAATCGGAATTCGAGGGACGCCATCTTGGATGACGTCATTTAAAGGAACCGTCATTCGTCGAGAAGTTGTCGGCCAGGATGGATGTTCCACGTCGGAGGTCTTCAGGATGCTGCCGCTCCGCTCCGGATGGATGAAGATAGAAGATGCCGCTTGGATGAACACTTCAATCGGATGGAAGACCTCTTCTGCCCCGCTTGGATGAAGACTTCAACCGAATGGAGGACCTCTTCTGGCCCGCTTCAATGAAGAATTCAGCTCGGCTGAGTGAAGATGACTCAAGGTAGGGAGATCTTCAGGGGGTTAGTGTTAGGTTTTTTTAAGGGGGGTTTGGGTGGGTTAGAATAGGGGTATGTGGGTGGTGGGTTTTAATGTGGGGGGGGGTAAAAGAGCTGAGTACTTTGGGGCAATGCCCCGCAAAAAGCCCTTTTAATGCCTGGTAAAAGAGCTGATTACTTTGTAATTTAGGATAGGGTAGGGCATTTTATTATTTTGGGGGGGCTTTTTTATTTATTATGGGGCTTAGATTAGGTGTAATTAGTTTAAACTTCTTGTATTTTTTTATTTTCTGTAATTTAGTGGGGGGTTTTTGTATTATAGTTTAGTTTATTTAATTATATTTGAGTTTAGCTAATTGTAGGTAATTTATTTAATTAATTTATTGATAGTGTATTGTTAGGTGTATTTGTAACTTAGGTTAGGATTTATTTTACAGGTAATTTTGTAATTATTTTAACTAGGTAGCTATTAAATAGTTATTAACTATTTAATAGCTATTGTACCTAGTTAAAATAAATACAAAGTTGCCTGTAAAATAAATATAAATCCTAAAATAGCTACAATGTAACTATTAGTTATATTGTAGCTATATTAAGGTTTATTTTATAGATAAGTATTTAGTTTTAAATAGGAATAATTTTTTTTAATGATAGTAAATTTATTTAGTTTTATTTAAATTATATTTAACTTAGGGGGGTGTTAGGGTTAGACTTAGGTTTAGGGGTTAATAACATTATTATAGTAGCGGCGACGTTGGAGGTGGGAGATTAGGGGTTAATAATTGTAGGTAGGTGGCGGCGATGTTAGGGGGGGCAGATTAGGGGTTAATAAAATGTATTATAGTGTTTGCGAGGCGGGAGTGTGGCGGTTTAGGGGTTAATACATTTATTATAGTGGCGACGATGTCCGGTAGGCAGATTAGGGGTTAATAAGTGTAGGTAGGTGGCGGCGACGTTGGGGGGGCAGATTAGGGGTTAATAACTATAATGTAGGTGTCGGCGATGTTAGGGGCAGCAGATAAGGGGTTCATAGCTATAATGTAGGTTGCGGCGGTGTCCAGAGCGGCAGATTAGGGGTTTATAATATAATGTAGGTGTCAGCGATAGCGGGGACGGCAGATTAGTGGTTAATAAGTGTAAGATTAGGGGTGTTTAGACTCGGGTTCATGTTAGGGTGTTAGGTGTAGACATACATTTATTTTCCCCATAGGAAACAATGGGGCTGCGTTAGGAGCTGAACGCTGCTTTTTTGCAGGTGTTAGTTTTTTTTCAGCCAGCTCAGCCCCATTGTTTCCTATGGGGATATCGTGCACGAGCACGTTTTTCCAGCTTACCGCTACCATAAGCAAGGCTGGTATTACAGGTAGAAGTGGAGCTAAATTATGCTCAACGCTCCCTTTTCTGAGGCTAACGCAGCCATTCAGACAACTCGTAATACCAGCGTTGTCTTAAGGGTGTGCTGGAAAAAAAGGCTTGTTAGCACCGCGGGTCTTTACCGTCAAAACTCGTAATCTAGGTGCTAGGAAGGTGTATATGATAATTTCTAAGCCCTTGAAGACTGCCTCTATTGTATTTGCTTTTCACAGCAGGGGAGAGCTAGCTCATGTAGGCCATATAGATAGCATTGTGATCACGCCCGTGGCTAGTGGCAGACACTGCACTAATTGGCTAAAATTCAAGTCAATAGATAATAAATAAAAGTCATGTGATTAGGGGCGGTCATAAGATGCTTAGATACAAGTTAGTCACCGAAGTAAAAAGTGTATTAATATAACAGTGTTGGTTTTGCAAAACTGGGGAATGGGTAATAAAGGGTTTATCTATCTTTTTAAACAACAAAAATTCTGGCGTTGACTGTCCCTTTAAGATGCGGTTCAGCTGCTACTCTACTCCCCTAAAGTTGTTACCCATAGGAAATAAGGGACAAAATTAAAGACATTTTTTTTCCATGATGATCAATTGGTCTGAAACAAACATTTTGTTGTGCACGTGTCTAGCACGTACTGTTGTCATGACATACTTCCAGGGTTTGTTTATGCAGTAAATATAAATAAACTGCAATGAATAGTTTCATGATACCTACACAAACTGATCATGAATGCAGTACATTTAAAGGGACGTTCCAGTCAAATTGGAAATGCACTTAAATTATACAAAATATTTCTAGTAAAAGTTATCACTGGTTTACCCATGTGAAGCATAGTTAGATATTCTCAGTGCAACAGCATTTTAAATACTGTAGTACCCAGTGGTGCATGTATCATAACAGCAATGATGCAAATTGAGTCACTACCGGATGATACAAGCACCTTTAGCTTTTTGAGCAAAAGCTGTGTTTAAAATGCTGGTGCATGGAGCTTACTTAAGTACACTCTTTTAACAGCTATAGTTTTTACAATATTCTTACTAGTACTGCATAATGCATGAATATTGCAAAAATGCTTCTGCACAAAAGGGAATACATCCGTGTGCTTTCCAATTTTGGCAGGAATGTAAGAAACTCTTGGCATCCATTATTTACTGATCGTAAAATACCTCTGATGACTGTGTACTATCTTATCCTATAAGGAAAATGCCATTCATATTTGTTCTTGCCTAAGATCAGGAATGCTGGGGATCTTAAGGCCTCCTCTGGAATCCAGAACATTTTTTTTAAAATGAATAATAACATATCAAGATTCTAAAATAAATAAGTTGCTTGCGCTTCTGCCTATTTGCAATGTGTTCTTTACTGACCCAGAAGTGCTAGTATTTACAGTAAGGTGTGGTGTGTGCCTAAATATAGAGGAGCCAAATCAGGAGTGGCTCGTGGGAAATTTAACTGTAATAAAAATCTGAACATAAAACATGTCAAAACGTGCGTTGGACATGAACAATGATAAGTATTTGGACTTTTTGCAATTAAAAAAATGTATTCTTAATGCTTATCAAAGAGCTTTAATTAAGAGTAATATATTTACAATTGAATATATGACAAGGGTCCCCTTTTGCCACCCTATTAATTATTTTTACAATTTGGTAATCAATTTTTATTTTTGTAATATATTTTGCTATAGGTTCCTTTTTTGGGGTGAGTTTTCGTTTCCCCATAACCAAATAGTAGGTTGCTTTCTATGAGAAAAGAAAGGAGCAGGCACTGCATACACGGTTAGATGCAAAAACGTCCCAAATTTATTGGATAGAAAATACAGTAAATACCAATCCAAAGAAGTAAGGGCAATCCATCAAAGTAACTCCAAGACAGGTTATGGTGTGGACAATGGCAATGATCTGACTTGTTTCGCGCCCCCTACAGGCGCTTACTCATAGTGCTTTATATTTGCTTTCCTTAATTGAAATTTTAACCCTATTGTGACCTTTAAAAACAGGAAACTGGGAAAACACTTGATATTAAAAGAAATTACACAAGCAATATATATGTAAAGGGCAGTTTAACTATGTATTCGTCAGTTGAAAACTTACAACTTACTATTCCAGGCCCCCATGGCCGTCCCGCATATTTGTCTATAGAAAGTCCCTTCAAACCGAAGGACATCACCAATATACTTCTTGGTATCATATTCCAGGTTCAGTTCTCTTTCCAAAAATAATTCTACTGCCTCGTTTCCAAGATGTTGTGGTATGGAAGTATAAAGTGAACTAATGTCCATTACTAACCATGTGTAATTGTGTTCCCACACCACCATTTGTAAAGTTTTTATAAGGTGAGAACTATCTTTAAGGTAAGATAGCTGCTTAACAGCTAGAGGTTGGAGGATGCTATCCAACCATGCCCCCAAAGGCTCAAACAAGGACCCCACACCTGAGACAATAGTTCTACCCGGTGGGTGTGTGAGGTCTTTGTGGACCTTGGGGACATGGTAAAAGATAGGAACAAGTGGATTTCTAGGGACTAGAGTATCCAAGTCTGTCTCTCTGAAAATTCCAAGTGTATACCTTCAGTTATTAATTTCACAAGGTCATGTTTATAGTGTATGACTGGGTTTCCTGCCAATTTTTGATAAACCTTAGCATCTGACATTTGAGAAAGAGCCTCACAGAAGTAATCCTCTTTATCCAAAACAACAATGCTTCCCCCCTTGTCTGAATTTCTAATGACAATCTGATCATTATTCCTGAGAGTCGTGATAGCTTTCCTCTCCCCTTTGCTCAGATTCTGGGGGGATGCATTGTTGCTTGGAGTCCTTTCCAACTGTAGGATGTCCTCCTGGACCAACCTTTGATATGCATTAATGTGAGGGCCTCTATACTGTACAGGATAAAAATCAGACCTGGATTTAACAGGTTTCAACATATCATTTGGTAAAGTCTCATTTCTCTCCCCACTATAGAGTTCAGTAAGTTGTACCACAGAGCATGCTTCACTAAAAAGTAAGTGTTCTGTCAAAATTGGAGGAAGTCAAACTATCTGTTAACTCCTCAGTATCAACTTCTACTGTATCTCTAGTGAGAGCGAAATAGCGTTTTAATGACAATTTTCTTATAAATTTATTCAGATCAAGGAGTGTATTAAAACTTAAAAACGTTGGAGCAAAACCTAATCCCTTAGTTAACACTTTACTTTCATCAGCAGTACGATTATGATGGGAAAGATTAATAATGCTAAATCCAAACATGCTTTTAATGTTTAAACAGTCCCCTTGAACATTGTGAATATCATCAATTAATGTCCCTTCTTCTTTTTTGACCTTCCTGCCCCTTTCTTTCCTCCATCTTTTTCTTCTTCTTTTTCTAATAGGCCCATCTGTCTTGTCTTGGGTCTCACTACTAAAGGTGTGTCTTCCATTCTGTCCTTCGGTGTACCCAGTAAAAAGGAAGGAAGGAGGGGAAAGAGAGGAGGAAACAGAAGAGGGGGAAGAAGAGCATTTGGAGGCATAGGATGTGCCCGCAAATGAGGTTTCTGCATCTGAGTTATCCCCTTTGGAGCCACTAAAGACCACTTTCTTATGATTCTTCTTCTTTTTAAGTATGGATTTGGGCACCTGTGGGGTTAAATCATCCTGACTTTCATGCAAATCATTCACATTTTTCTTTTGTTTATGTTGCCTTTTAGATTTATTCCTGTTAGCTCTTTGAATTTTTCTAAGAGCTGCCCAGTTATACACCTTGTCAGTGTCATAGTCCTCTTTATCCCTAAGAAACTTTATCCCTAAGAAACGTTTCACCCTTCCTTTGGGCTTGCTTCTTATCTTGTTGTCACTCAATTGCTTTTGGAGACTTTCAAGTTTTGCAGAGGAGGTATATTGGATACTCCAATTACAGACAAGAAGTCCATTAGGACTGAACAGAGAATGTGATATCAACTTATTTTATTTTATTGCTTTCACAGAATGCCAACTTTCTATCTATATATATATATATATATATACAGTTCCAAGGTTCTATATATGTAGCTAGTGCTTCTGGATACTGTGTTTTTCTGTTATCTAGAGCATTTAAGCTATCTAAGCAGCTTATCATGATTAATAACTGTCTTCTGTTGTCCATTTACTAAGTCCTATATATAGCTATGGTATATTTTGGTATATAGACCTGCTCTAGTGCCTTAAATCTGCTACTAAGATCTAAATGTGTATTAGTAAATAGAGGTCTTAATACATTTTTTATTTCCATACTTAGGCTTAGTATAAAATATGCATCTCAGCCTGGAATAGTAAGTTGTAAGTTTTCAACTGATGAATACATCGTTAAACTGCCCTTTACATATATATTGCTTGTGTAATTTCTTTTAATATCAAGTGTTTTCCCAGTTTCCTGTTTTTAAAGGTCACAATAGGCTTAAAATTTCAATTAAGGAAAGCAAATATAAAGCACACTGTTTAGACATGTAACAGATCTATGAGTAAGCGCCTGTAGGGGGCGCAAAACGCGTCAGATCATTGCCATTTTCCACACCATAACCTGTCTTGGAGTTACTTTGATGGATTGCCCTTACTTCTTTGGATTGCTATTTACTGTATTTTTTATCCAATAAATATGGGACATTTTTGCATCTAACCGTGTATGCAGTGCCTGCTCCTTTCTTTTCTCATACATACCACAGAGGTTTGGTTCACCGCCATTGGCTACGACACTCCGGGAATAGTAGGTCACACGGCAACGTAGCTTTCACTTCCGGTTTGCCTGGACTGAGGGAGACCGGGTGCTGGAGACGCCGGACCAACTTTCTTTCTACCTTAGGTTGCTTTCTATTCAAAGGATTGTTTGTGAGCTAGGGATACACACCTGGTATGCAATTAAAGGGACATTAAACACTCTGAGATGGTAATATAAAATTATAAATACTACATATAAAAAAAGTATGCAATATACTTAATATTATTTATTTTGTCGTCTTTTCTGAAATTGTGAGCTTTTCAGTTCCAGAGATCAAAGTGCAGAACACTGTTATATTCCACTCAGTCATTGGCTGCACACTCTAGTGACCTATTTATTACTTTCCATAATTGGCCACAGCAGAGAACGTAACCTAAGTTACAACATGGCAGCTCCCATTCTTTTATAGACACTTAGGGGCCCATTTATCAAGCTCCGGATGGAGCTTGAGGACCCGTGTTTCTGGCGAGCCTGCAGGCTCTCCAGAAACACCAGTTATAAAGCAGCGGTCTAAAGACCGCTGCTCTATAACCTGTCTGCCTGATCTGAGCAGGCGGACACACATCGCCGAAAATCAACCTGATTGAGTACGATCGGGTTGATTGACAGCTCCCTGCTGGTGGCTGATTGGCCGCAAATCTGCAGGGGGGCGCGTTGCACCAGCAGCTCACAAGAGCTGCTGGTGCAATGCTGAATACAGAGAGATTATTGCTCTCTGCATTCAGCGAGGTCTGGCGGACCTGATCCGCACTGTCAGATCAGGTCCGCCAAACCTTTGATACATATTCCCCTTAAACACTTATTTTGTCAATATTGAAACAGTTAATGAAACTTTAAAAACTACATCTACATGTTATTCTCAGACTGATCTTATCTTTGAATGCATCATTCTATCTAGAATTTATTTAGTGTTTAATGTCCCTTTAATGTGGAGCTATGGGGGCCCATTTAATAAGCTCCGTATGGAGCTTGTGGGCCCGTGTTTCTGGGGAGCCTTCAGACTCGCCATAAACACAATTTATGAAGCAGCGGTTTAAAGACAGCTGCTCTATAACCTGTCCGCCTGCTCTGAGCAGGCGGACAGACATCGCCGCAAATCAACCCGATCGAGTACGATCGGGTTGATTGACAGCTCCCTGCTGGCGGCCTATTGGCCGCGAGTCTGCAGGGGGCGGCGTTGCACCAGCAGCTCTTGTGAGCTGCTGGTGCAATGTTAAATGCGGAGAGCGTATTGCTCTCTGCATTTAGCAAGGTCTTGCGGACCTGATCCGCACTGTCGGATCAGGTCCGCAAGACCTTTGGTAAATAGGGGCCATGGACTATAATTGTTGCTGTTTTTATTAGCTTTGTGATTCAGCTTGTTTTTAAACAATTGTATATTAGCTCTTAAAAAAGGCAGATGCACCACAGAAATTAATTTAATTGTTAACCAACAATTTTAATTTTGGAATAAATAGTTTTACTACTTACACTGGTCCTTCATTTGAAGAAAATACTGCAATATTTTTGGTCTTTTTCAAGAGTCTTGGGCTGGCCTCCACAGAGTCCAGACCTGCATTTTATAAAGGCAGTATGGGATCACCTGGACAGAGAAAGAAATAAAAGACAACCTAAATCTAAAGAAGAACTCTGGGAAGTGCTGAAAGAATCCTGGTATAATATACCAGAAGATTACTGCAGAAAACTTCTCCCCAAAAGAGTTCAAGATGTACAAATAGCGTTCTACTGTGGGCTGCCTGAGGCTCTCAGCGCAGCAAATGCTTCAGACAAATTCCCCTTTATTTGTTCCACTGGTAAATCCTTGTGTTTGTGATTTACCATCACTTTTTGACACGTTCTTGTGAATGTATAGAAATGTATGACTTTAATAATTGTTCTCTTAATGAGTGTTCAATTACAGCGTTTGAAAGCAAACGTTTTAAATATATAGTGATAAACAATAGACATGTGCATTCATTTTCGGAAGAATCAAAGAAAACACTGAAAATTACATTTTTGTTATATATTCTTTGCTTTACCGAAAATTAAAAAGGCCGAAAATGAAAAAAAGAAAAAAAAGAAAAGAAAAATACTTTATATTAAAATTTTAATTTTCAGTTGGCGGATGCTGTTTTTTTATGATGCAAGAAGGCATTATCCAATGAATGCAAACCAGGAAGAATCAGCAAAATAGAGTGACAGTTTCTCTCATCCTGTCAGTGGAAGCCTGTGATGTTTTCTAGCCAACCAGCATTCTTAGGGGGAGGGTGAAAATAAGTGAAAGGGCTATTTTTAACCGAGCTGCCAGTGCTCAGATGCTCAGATCTGTTGATGAACTGGAGGAGACTATGGACAGACACATTTGGTGGTTTTGAGTGAGAGTGTGTGTGCTGTGAGTAAAAATGGTTGTTGGTTGACGTAATACCATGGTGTTACTGAGTAATGCAAGATTAAAACCACATTGCGCTAATTCAACCAATGACAAGTATGGGTGATAATGGGATTGTGTGGACACAGTAAAATGGTTGACGCAATAAGATGGTGTTACTGACAGAGCATGAGTAACACTACATTGTGCTTGTCAACCGACAAGTTTGTGTGGTATGGAAAATGAGTGTGTATACGTATGTGACTGTGTACTGTGTTGTATTTGTTCTTTGTTTTAATCATTTGTAACCTAAATAGAAAGTACAACAGCAACCACTAGAGTTTCCGGGTTGAACATTATTAATCCTTCAGCTAAGGATATGATGAGAATGAAGCTAATGTAATACTAGAAGGAGATTGGAAAGTTGCTTACATTTGTATGTTGTATCTGAAGAATCATAAAAGAAAAAAAAAATAGATTTCACTATGAAACCCAAATATTTTCTTTCAGAGCATACATTTATAAGCAAATTTTCATTTTATTTCTATTATCAATTTTGCTTCAATGTCTTGGTATCCTTTGTTGAAGGTTCAGCAATGCACTACTTGGAGGGAGCTAGCTGAACACAT
Source organism: Bombina bombina (assembly GCF_027579735.1). Taxonomy (NCBI): domain Eukaryota; kingdom Metazoa; phylum Chordata; class Amphibia; order Anura; family Bombinatoridae; genus Bombina; species Bombina bombina. The sequence continues at coordinate 1,068,328,369 of NC_069499.1, forward strand.
TGTTAATAATCCAATGATAAGAGTCAAATATGTGCAACCACCAATCATCCTCTAGCTCCCTTCCTGGCTGCATCTGAGCCTCAGCCTACCTGTAGGAATGCTTTTCAACAAAGGATACCAAGAAAAAGAGGCAAACTAGATAAAATAAGTCAATTGGAAAGTTGTTTAAAAATGCATGCCCTATCTGAATCATGAATGGAAAAAAAAGTTTACAGTTTCAGTAGTTTACACACTTTCAGTATAGTAAGTATACTAGTAGTTACTGTACTTTTAAGTGAACTTTTTAGTTTTACCAAAAATGCACTGCACAAAAATTAGATGTATAAATAAAAGAATACGTTTAAATGGATACAAACATCAAAATTAAACTTGCAAGAATCAGATTGGGCATTTAATTTAAAGACAATTTTAAAATCCCCTCTATTTCAAATGTACTTTGTTCTCTTGGTATTAGGGATAGGCAAGGTGTCAGTGACTGGCCCTTGCAGTGTCCGCCACCCGTTTTGCGCAGGGGAGGTAGGAGTAGGACAGATGAATGCTGGTCCTCACTCCTCCTTGACCTAAGTGGCGCTACGCTTAATAGCGGGAAAGTGAGGGAAGAAGCAAGCTGCCTGCAGTCAACTAACCATGAGTCGTGACCCATCCCAATTCCTTGATCTGTGATGCAGCGTAATTCTGGTACCTGTGTGTAGATGACCGCTGCCTACTCTGACAAACCTTACATAACCAAGTAAGTAACCAACCATGATGATAATGCAATTAACATCAAGGTGGGTGGGTTTGGTCAGGAGTTGCAGATTCTCAAAATAACCAAATAAAAATAAAAGGTAATACCACAAGCAGTCTGTATATAAATGTTATTTTAAACTTGTTTGATTCGATGACTAATTTGTACTTGTGGAACTAGACCAGGGGCGTCCAACGTGCAGCCCATTTGACAGCAAAGTGTCGCTCGCCTGACTTATAGAAACATAGAATATGTCGGCAGATAGGAACCAATCGGCCTATCTAGTCTGCTCAATTTTCTGAATACTTTCATTAGTTCCTGGCCTTATCTTATATCTAGCATAAGCTTATGCCTATCTCATGCATGTTTAAACTACTTCACTGTCTCTACCACTTCTGCTGGATGGCTATTTCACCATGGTATCCACTACCCTATCTGTAAAGAGAGAGTTTTTTAAAGTTTTTAATTTGAAATGTACCTTGGTGTCCTTCACTTAGGTCTGTACTTTGGAAAATGTCCGCTACAGCCTTGGTCTGTGCCTATTCCTGCTTGGTATCCCTTATTGAAAAGTATGAGTATGCACATATCCTACATTTGTGGGAGCTAGTTGGTGATTGGTGGTGCCTGCATGCATACATTTGTCTTTTGTGATTGGCTAACTAGATGTGTTCAGCTAGCTGCCAGTAGTGCAATGTTGTTCCTTCAGCAAAGGATACTAAAAGAATAAAGCATATGTGATAATAAAAGTAAATTTGAACGTTGTTTAAAATCATATGTTCTATCCAAATCATGAATGAAATTGTTGGGATTTCCAAAGCTTATATAGCTGATTACAGCTTCAGATAAAGAATAATGGCACAAATCTGAAACTAATATTTTAGTCGGAATGGAAAAGTTTCCAATAAATTTCATTTGAAACGAATGCAATAATGAACGTAAATGAGCTAAAAATTTAAATTTAACGAAAAGAAAATTTTGGACGAAACAATTTTTTTTCTGTGCATATCTTTAATAAACAATGGTCAATTCAATGATTGAGGGACAGTCTACACCATAATTTTTATTGTTTAAAAACGATAGATAATCCCTTTATTACCCATTCCCGAGTTTTGCATAACCAACACTGTTATATTAATATACTTTTTACCTCTGTGATTACCTTGTATCTAAGCCTCTGCAGACTGCCGCCTTATTTCAGTTCTTTTGACAGACTTGCATTGTAGCCAATCAGTGCTGACTCCTAAGTAACTCAACGTGCATGAGCATAATGTTATCTATATGGTACACATGAACTAACGCCCACTAGTTGTGAAACATTTTCAAAATGCATTCAGATAAGAGGCAGTCTTCAAGGGCTAAGAAATTAGCATATGAGCCTACCTAGGTTTAGCTTTCAACTAAGAATACCAAGAGAACAAAGCAAAATGAATGATAAAAGTAAATTGGAAAGTTGTTTAAAATGACATGCCCTATCTGAATGATGAAAGTTTATTTTTGTTTAGACTGTTCCTTTAACCATTGTTCATATATGGTGAATATGAAGTTTCTAACCATATATAGTATTAAAAAATTGTTAAGAATTTTATTTACAACCTTTTTGTTTACTTGAACACTTGTTAAGAGCAAATAAGTATCATTACTTGTATACAAGCCTTTTTTTAACTCTTAATTTACCAGGAAATCTCAGCAACATGCCTGAAACATTTATTTAACAAAGAAGGCCTATAATCAAAGGCGTAAAAAGTGTTAGAAGTATAATTATTTTAAAATGTATGTGTAACATATGTAAAAAAAGAAATAAAAAAAAATATATATAAAAAATGAACAAACTTATGACGACATAAGTTTCATGCCAAATATTTTTCAGAACATATTTAAATAAGATGACAACATACGTTTCATATAAAATGTTTATATTCAGATGATGTTTTCTTTAAAATGAATATCTGAGATATGAATAATATTAAAGAGACATTATGGTGAATACATTTAAAAAAGTTATCGCACATTAAATATTAACAAGTCAACATAATTGCAAAAAAAAATTCCTTACAATATAGTATGCCAAATAAAATGATAACTATGTGAAACAATTTAGCAAGTGAATTTAATGTACAACATATACCTTAGTATCCAAATGTTATTGCCTCATATGAGAAACTTCCTCAATAAATAACTAAGTTTTAATTAGTTAAATGGAATACTATTCTTTCATCACAGTACTGTAAGTTTCAAACAAATCCAAATTGCACGGAACACGTGGAATGTCTCTTTAACAATAATGATTGCCAGTCAATTGCAATTGGTCTGAGAGGGCAAGAGTATGCTTTAAAAAAATAAAAATATTAAAAAAACAAACAAAACATCACTCATTAAAAAAATAATAATAAAAAAATATGTGCACACCACCACATATACCCTGTATAATTATATTAGTGCATATTTTACACAGAGAATGTAGGCAAGATTCAGAAGGGTTACAGCACCACAAGTGAGTGAACATGTGAACTCCACTTATAAATAGTACCTTACCTTTGTCCAGTGGTGTAACGAGGCTTGTCAGCACCCAGGGCAAGGCAAGAATTGCGCCCCCCCTAACCCATTAGCACTGACTGAGTCTCTTCCACCAGTACAGTAGGGATTGTCAAATTTGCTTTGAATCTAGGAGCAAGCTCAACAACTTAGGAGACAGGTTTTTGTTTTAAAACAAACAAAGCTTTATTTTTAACAACAAAAATATATACTATATATAGAACTGTAAACTCTACATTCATCCTTAAAGATTAGGACTCAATATGGTTGCAGGCAGCCATTAATTTATTATATACATTAAGTAAGTACATTATAGAACTCAACAATTACATTTTTTTGGTTCAATATTTAAACATGGGATTTCATTTTTAAAATACATCTGAGCCAGCATGCCAGAGTGTGAGAGTGATCTATGCTGCTTTAATGTGAAAGCCGGTTATTTTATTTCAAATCCATTTTTAACCTGGGTAAAACATACAAGATGTAGATCATCTGCATCTTGTATGTTTTTACCCAGGTTAAAAATGAATTTGAAATAAAATAACCGGCTTTCACTTATCTACATCTTGTATGTTTTATTTTACCCAGGTTAAAAATTAATTTGAAATAAAATAACCGGCTTTCACTTTAAAGCAGCATAGATCACTCTCACACTCTGGATTGCTGGCTGGCTCAGACTCTGGGTCCTTTGGAAGTTGGAACTTGGCTGGCTGGCTCAGAGTGACTCTGGGTCCTTTGGAACTTGGCTGGCTGGCCCTGGGACGTCACCTGGGTAACGGTAGAGGCTAAGCTGCATTTTGTGTGTGTTGCTATTTCCAATCCCCATTCCCCAGGGCCCAGGCAGGGGCTATAATAATTTAATTATAATTCTGGCTGGCAGTGGCACTGGTGGTCTGGTCCTGATACGGACCCGGTGATACGTTCGGTAATTTCGGTTGACACTACTTACCTTATCGTTGTGGGTGCGGCGTGCTAGTCAGTCTGACTCCACTCTGGCTCTGCTGCTCTGACTTCTTCCTCCCTCCTGACATGCGCGCTGGGAGTGGACCGTGCTAACTAGTGACGTAAACGCTAGTCTAGCAGCAGGTAATGGTCGGATACGATTATACTCATAAATTATGATAATTAAATCATTACACAGCACGTCTTGACTTCAGAGTAGTAGACAGTTCACTTGAGGGACAAAACGGCTGGGCGCATGTAAGATTTTTTAGCCTCCCTGTAGCGCCGCTGGGAGTGGGACTGTGACTGTCTACTGTCTTGAGATGGTGGGGACTGGGGAGGCTGGGAGCCAAGCGTTTTGCACCTCTCAGAATTATGCGCCCGGGGCAACCACCCCTGTGCCCCCCCACGCTACGCCACTGCCTTTGTCCATAGATTGAATATTTTGAATCACCCCTATTCATTTACATGTTACCACCACCACTTTATATCAAATCTCAAATAGTAAAATAGATCATTTTTAAATAAAAATCTGGCTAAAGTTACATGGAACTATTGCCTATTGTCTATCAACCACCTGAGTTTAAACAAAAACACTCCATGAGAGTAAGTGTTTGTGCTAGAGTATGTCATAACACAGTCCACAGGCCATATAAAAGCACAAGTATAGCATTACACAGTCCATAGGCTATACAAGGAAGTAAAGTTGAGCAATTAAAGACATAGTCCATGATGACAAGTTATTTCCATGGATTTTACAGTGTTACACAACAAGAAAACTATTTGACAGTACAACAACACTACATTTTTTTGAGCCATTAAATATCAAACCTAATATATGATCTAAAAAATAATTTACACAATGGAATATTTATTCAGTATTAAAGACTTTCATAAATGTTATGACTCTTATATGTCTACACCATAAGAGGAAGGAGCAGACAGAACAAACAAGGGCTGTAATGTCTGCATTAAACTAAATGACCGACATAAGAGATAGCTGCAAAGTTATTGGCCATATCTGTTATACATTGGCTCAAGGTTGTTATAAATAGTGTACTTACTTACAATACAATACTACCAAGACTAAATAAAATTAAAAATAAAAGAGGCTGAGTCTGGCTCTAGAGGCAAAAGTGATAGGAGTCACAGGAGGGCAAGGCCCGAGCAACTGGTTTAGGAAGAGGGTGCAATAGAGGTAGTGTTCCCTCTAAGGCCAGTTCTGTGTGTGGCCCAGCAGTGAAACAGTTAATAAGGTAATTACACCTTGCAGTCTACATTGTGCAGTATTTGCTAAATGCTCTAATTAACTGTTTCACTGCTGGGCTGCACTGAAAACACTGATTAGGGGAGGTGCCACAAGTAGACATTGTGGTGCTGAAGACTCTCTGTTGTTCAAGGCATACCACCAGTCTCTCCAACAGGCTGTTGTATCTGCTCACTTCTTGGCGCATTGATTGCAGCTCTCTCACCATCTGCTTCTGCACCTGGAGACTTCTGACATATCCCTCTACAACATAAGTGCAGAAGTGGTATTCTTATGAATATAATATGTAATATTTACCATAGATTCCTTATGTTGCACCATTGTTAGGGAGGTACTTTAAAAGAACATAACAATAGTATTAATTAAATATGATTTGATGGAATGATTTTAAATGTAAAAAAGTTATATTCTCTATATAAATCATAAAAAAAAAATACCATTTTCAATTACATGCCTTTTTAAAGGATGTCTATATATGTAATTATCTTCCTTTCATTTCTCTGGTTTAACTTTTTTATATATATAAAAAATCCCTTTAAAGCTAGATCATTTTTTTAAATTAAAAATTATATGAATATTAAAGACATTTTATTCTTACACGTGAATAATACAACTAAATATGAAATATGAATATATTCTGAACCCCCCCCACTAACAACCACTATATTTCTATGCAAAATAACTAATCTCTCACCCAGAAATTTTTTTAGAGACTTTTAAAATTTCTAATAAATCATTATAATTAAGAACTTTTTAAAATATGTTTAATAACTATTCATTATTAATACTATATTTTCAATTTTTTGTATAAAATAAATATTTAACACACCTAAATATAACTTCTGACTGTTTAGCGCACATGTAGAACAGAATTTTATTAAGGTGCATAAGTTCTGCATGTGCACTAAACCTGTCAGGAGTTTTATTAGGGTGGTCCATGCATTTATTTGATATAAAATATCTAAAAATAGTATTAATAAAAATAAATTATTAATTTAGAGATTCTAATAAATCATTAAAAGTAATTACATTTTTAAATATGTTTAATAATTATTATAAATATTTTTTCAATGTTTTATATTTAATACATACTTAAAACACCCTAATTTAACTCCTGTTGGGTTTAGTGCACACATGCAGTGCAAAATAGAAATAACTGTGTTCTATACCTGACAGGAGTTAGGTATATTAATTATTTATTTTATTTAAAATATTGAAAAATAGTATTAATAATTATTAAACATATTTAAAACTGAAATTCATTATTACAATGATCTATTTGAATTTTTAAGAACCTATAAATTAATTATTTGCATTAATATTATTTTTTTATATTTTTTAAAATAAATACAAAACACACCCTAATGTAACTCCTGTTAGGTTTAGCACACATGCAGAACTTACGCTCCTCAATAGAAATAACAGGATATATATGTATATATATATATATATATATATATATATATATATATACTGCACAAAAAAGGGAACCAGCACTCAATCCTTCAAACAGCCTCCGGGGTGCACTTCCAATAAAGGTAATAATCAAAGTAGCAAAGAAGGCACTCTTTGTTTCAAAATCCTTATTAGTTTATTAAGGTAAACGTTTTCGGGGTCTCCCCCATCCTCAGACCACTTACAGTGTATCACATACAACATTAACTTTATAGCACCTTACCTCCACCGTGTATCCACTACGTCAGAGCCCCCAGCGTCCGTGTAACGCAACTGCGCATGCGCGCCCGGATTTAGGGAGAGCCGACAGGGACAAACCTAGACAGTGCACAAGATTAAAACATTCAACGTTAAAAGCAGCTAATCGGTGCGTGCTATCAAATTGTCAGCATATCCAAAGGAGCAAGTATACATTGCTGGACAGCATAGATGGCATAACATGTTTAGCACAATCATCAGTATTACAAAAATACATATAATCAGCCTGCAGCCGGTGTCACAATCACATCACATGACAACCAGCCAAATACTATCTTAATACCTAGTCAATCTGACCAGTAAGCACAAAATATCATGCTATGCTGGACAAAATAACCTATCCTTTTTAACCCAATAATGCCCAAAAAGTATCTAATAACCATAAAGCTAGATCTCACAAGAGCCCTAATTAGCCTAAGACTAGCCATCCTGTTGATTACAACCACCTCTGGAACATATACTATGGCACTTAAAGGGGACCTTTCCACTACTACAATTGCTGTTTAAATAGCCTGCTACCTATACCCTTGGAAATGACATTAAATAAGCACATAGTAAAAGTACTGAACTCAGCTATCACTCTAACCCCCAACAAATGTCATAGGCAATCCACCAAGTCAGCAAATCACATTAAGCACATAGTTAGAGACAGGGCACAGATGTCGGCTACAGGAAACATTGGTAATCCATGTGTACATTTAGTCCCTTAGGATACATAGTATCCAAATTGAAAATCCATTGGGACTCATGCTGTAGCAGACATTTGGCCCTGTCCCCACCCCTCGCAGATCTAGGAATGTGGTCAATAATAATATAGTGCAGATCAGACACTGCATGATTATTAGTGCAAAAATGGGGAGCCACCGGCTGGTCAGAATCACCAGACTTAATAGCCTTACGAATGGCTGACCGGTGGTTCGCCATCCTTGTCCTAAGGTCATCTTGGGTCTAACCCACATAGAACCTGCCACAGGGGCAATGTAGCAGGTAAACAATAAATGTGATAGTACATGTAACCCGATGCTGAATTTAAATTTTTTGTTAGACCAAGGATGTAAGAATACATTACTCTGGGATAAGCCACCACAGGTAGTGCATCCACTACACCAGAAACAACCCTTTTTGGTGGTACTTAACCAAGTAGTTGGCATATAACTCTCAGCATTGTCAGGTCTCAATAACATGTCCTTTAGTGATCTTCCTCGCTTGAATCCCACCATTGGTGTTTCACGTGTAGCAAATGGTAAAGAATCATCACTGGACAAGATATCCCAATGATCCTTCAGGATATTTCCTTTCAGGTGAGAATGTAGTAGTGAAGATCATCTTACGGCCACCCATTTTCTTATCCATCTTCACCAGAGCCTGGTCTTGAATCAGAGATAATGCCTCAGCCAGTGACTGATCCAATTGTGTCGATCTATATCCACGATCCCTAAATTTCTTGTGCATCTCTTTCAATTGATTCTCCTTCCTGGATTGGTCCATGTTATTGCGAACCACCCTCTTGAACTGGGACTTTGGCAATGATTTCTTCAAGCTTGGGGGGTGACAGCTCGTGACATCCAATAATGAGTTTCTGTCTGTTTCCTTGTGGTATAGTGTTGTACAGATTCTAGTTCCATCCCTGAAGATCCTTAGGTCGAGAAAATCTATACTCTCAGCATTATACGTTAGTTTGAACTGTATATGCGGATTGGAACTATTCAAATCAGTGTTCCAACTCAGGAGTTCATCAGACGTGCCACCCCAGATGATAAACAGGTCGTCTATGTACCTTATGTACAATTTGACCCTGTGATCATGAAAAGCATTCGTCCCTACTGTTTCGAACTGAGCCATGAAGAGATTTGCGTAAGATGGGGCCACATTGGACCCCATCGCCGTACCTGATGTTTGCAAGAAAAATTCTCTTTCGAACTTGAAATAATTACAGCTCAGATAGAAATCCAGTAGTTCCATGACCGCATCAACTGGAGGACCCACATAGGGGTACCTAAGCAAGTGACTGGATACTGCTGCCATACCCTGTTCGTGGGGAATAATGGTATACAGACTAGTCACATCCAGTGTGATCAGAATGTCATTAATCCCAAACTGTTGCCAATTTTTCAATAGATTAATGAGTTCAATAGAATCCAGGAGGAATTAAGTGGTGTTTCTTACTATTGGCTGTAGAATGGTGTCCACATAAGTGGCTAAAGGTTGTAAGATAGACCCTCGTGCTGAGACAATAGGCCTTCCCGGAGGTGTTAAGGGATTTTTGTACACTTTGGGCAGCAGATATTCTCTCAGGGTTTTGTCAATCACATTTTGTTGTTGTAAACATTCAAGGTAGGTGTCAATCCTCGTTTTAAAGGATTGTGTGGGATCCCCTGGTAGACGCCTGTAAGTCCCAGCTTCAGATAACTGACCCAGAATTTCCTGTCTATAGTTGCAATAGTCCTGTAGGACAAGGGCTCCCCCTTTATCCGCTTCACGTATAACCAACTCTTTGTTATTCTGTAGGTTCTTAAGGGCTATTCGCTGATCCCTATTCAGATTGTTACGGATATTGTCATTATTGACATGAAGATCATTAATCATGTCCCTCCTTACCATCCTTGAGTATGTAGCAATACTCGGATTATTGCTCCTAGCGTAAAATTTGCCTTTTCTGCGCAGGCCCCCAGTATCATCCTTTGATGTCCCAAAATGCTCCTTCAACCTCAAAGATCTTTGGAACTTAAACAGATCAACACTCAGAGAGAATTCATTGGCATAAATGGTTGGTGTAAACTTAAGTCCTTTCTGTAAAAGTGACTCCTCAGCCTCTGTTGGAGTATAAGAACTTAAGTTGATGATGATATTATTAGTCTCCTCATATGTTCCTATTTGCGCCACTGCCGGGGGGGGTCTCCCCCTTGTTCTGTGACCCATGTCGACCCTCTGCGTTGGTGTTGCTGGTGCCCTGTCCGTTTTTTGAATGGGTTACCATTGCTTGTGACCCCTGGATAGTATCACTACGTCCAGTCAGAGTCCCTTCTGGGTCAGAGCTATTATCTGAACTTTCCACAGTGGTGGGTGATCTAGGTTTAAACACCCTCGAATGTCTGTTCCTCGCGAAGGTACTCCTCTACTGTGGGCCAAGTAGCCACTTGTAAATTTGCTTCTCCTTATAATCCTGGGTAACAGCCTCCCATTTGCGCTCCTTGAAGTTTAGTAACTCCTTCTCATAAAAATCCACACTTTGTTTCAACTTATCCAACCTAGACTCACCAGGGTCATCAGTCAGTTTAGTGAGATGTGCTGTTTCAAAATTTTGTAATTCAACTTCAAGTTGTTTAAGTTGACAATGTAATTAAAAATTTGTTCAGGTTGTTCTCTTTGTTTTTTAATAGTGATGGCATCAAATCGAATTCTGTTAGCATCTGCTTCAGAAAACTGGAACACATTAGCTCCTTCCACCTTTTCATCTGATAGCTCCTCCACTCGAGAGATACCCTGATCCTCCTGACTCATGATAGCATCCACTTTTTTCTAAATCAAACCACCACCACTTTAAAATCAAAATAGCACTTTAAATGCTACAACAGTCTAGTGTCCCAGAATACCTCCCAGGGTGAGGAAAAGCTCTATTATCAGGTGCTGCAGAACCAGGGGCATATTTAGGTTTTGTGCTGCCCTAGGCATTCAGAATCCTGCTGCCCCCTCACCCCACATGGAATTAGGTCATTTTTGGCCATATCATTTTTTTGGTTAGGGAGTAATGTTACTTTTTTTTTAAAATATATATATATATATATAAACAACTAGCTTAGCTAAGCTTTGTAAAATATTACCAATACTAAGACAGAGGCTAATATTTGTGTAAGTACTGGTGAATGGTGATTAACGGATTAAATAAGCCATTTGTGCACTGTGACTGCAGTCACACAATTAATACATGATTCATTGCTAGCAAGCATTCTAGTAGTCAGTCATAGTTATGGAAATCAGCTCCTCTAAACAGTTGGCAATGGTGTGGGACGTCTACCAACACATGTATGTGTGTGAGAAAGTGTGACAATCTAAGTTATTTGAGCGCTTTCCATTTTTCATTACATTAATGTTTGTAGACTTGGAATCCAGCCATTTAGCCACTACCTTGTAGTTAACCAATAGATATCCCTGTCATTTTTATTTTGGGATATTTTGCAATGAGGTGTTGTGTGACTAACTCTGTAATACATTTAATTCATCATACTACCACTCATGCCAGTGTGGTTTGCTTCTTCACTGTGTGGCACCTAGTGACTGTTCAAGAGTTTGTATACTGATGCAGGTTATGCATTCCAGGTTTGTATTTAAAAATATGCAACCATTGAGGTCTCTGGTTGTTTTTATACTGTTAAGGCTCACTATATAAGTTTTATTTTACATCTTGGTGAGTTTGATTAAAAATGGGGAGCTATTTGGTCCCAAAATGTCACTATTATGAGTGATTGTTTTTGGAGATATTGTAAAAAAAAGATGATAACACCTGGCAAACAGGCTATTACACACACACATATATTATTCATAAGGTTTCCTCTATTGATGAGGAAGCTCTTATTTTAATCTAGGTCTCAATATCTCAGCCAAGAGCACAAACTGTCCCTACGTGACCTCTGTGAAACAGGTGAACACAAATTTAGATTAATATTCTATGTTTTCAACCAGGCCACTTGATAACAAAGAAAATCTTTGAAAGAAAGGGTACAGGAATGGTATTCACATAAAACAAAGAATAATTTTGCTTCCCCTCTGTATATAAACATTTACACAGACACACTCATCCATAGCTGCCAATTGGCAAATATGCTCTTATGCACAAATGACTGGAAAACTACACCACAATGTGTACACAGCAATCAGGGCATAGCTAGCTTCCTCCACATAAAATTCTATATAGTATGTAATCTGTACAGGCACATCAGTATAGACCAGGAGACAGTGACAGACTATTAGAGAGATATGTCTCTAGTAGTAGTGTGAATATCTTTCAATTTTTGAAATGCAGGCAGGGCAGGCAGTGTCGTCATCAGTCACGGTCACCATCTGTCTGTGTCTGCAGTCAGTGCAAATGCAAACTCTGGAACTCACAAACAGGTCTGAGACAAGGCAAGGTCAAAGCATACTGAACAGAGGCCCTTTAAATAATAAGTGATGACATCACAATTCTGAGACTGCAACCTGTCTCACACGGATGATGTACACCAGTCTGACCATAAGAGAGCATGCAGGAAATGAGCAGCATCACACACTCTGCACCAGACTCAGCAAGAGAGGTGAGTAAAATTTCTGCCAGCAGCACATGGCAAACAAAGCAGGGCAAAAGCCCTGACAGTACCCTCCCCTCAACGACCCCTCCCCCGCGGAAAGACAAAAGTCTTATTGGGGAAACGGGCATGCAAGGCACGGAGGAGGGCAGGAGCATGAACATCAGAGGAGGGAACCCATGAACGCTCCTCTGGACCATAGCCCCTTCAGTGAACCAAATACTGTACACGGCCCCTGGACATACGAGAGTCAATAATGCTGCTGACCTCATATTCTTCATGGTTGTCAACAGAGATAGGACGGGGACGAGGCAACACAGTGGTAAACCGATTACAAACCAATGGTTTCAAGAGGGAGACATGAAAAACATTGGAGATGCGCATTGCAGGAGGAAGGTCATTAGCGTAGGCCACAGGATTGACCCGTCAGAGTATTCAAAAAGGACCAACATAACGGGGAGCCAGTTTATTGGAAGGCACACGAAGGTTCAAGTTGCGGGAGGACAGCCAAACCTTCTCAACAACCTGGTAGGAAGGCACGGACAGACACCTACGATCAGCTTGGAACCTTTGGTGCTGCATAGAACAATGGGCAATCCTGAATCTGCACCCATGTGGAATGGAGTTGCTGGAGATGCTCCTCCAAAGACCGAATACCTTGAGACATGAATGAATCAGGCAACAAGGATGGTTGAAACCCATAATTTGCCATGAACGGGGATAACTGGGAGGAAGCATTAATAGGACTATTACGAGCAAACTCTACCCAAGGTAACAGTTCAGACCAATTATTGTGGTGATCTGAGACATAGCAATGGAGGAACTGTTCAAGAGCTTTATTAGACCGTTCCGCAGCCCCATTGGATTGAGGGTAATATGCCGAGGAGAAGGAAAGCTGGATCCCTATTTGAGCACAAAAGGAACGCTAAAATCTGGAGAAGAGAGAAAGAGATATCTTTCTACTACGTAACTCAGTTCAAGATGATCTTAAAATTAAATCTAAGTTTCATAGATATGGAGATAAGGCAGGGAAACTGCTTGCAAATCTAGTTAAAAATGTACAAGGAAACCCCTCAATTGATTCTCTGTTGGAACAAGGTACGCTACTACAAAACACAGGAGAGATCACTGAAGCCTTTTTTTCTTATTATAAAGATATTTATGATAAAAAAGATTCTGATGAAGAGGCCTCTAAGCTTTTTTGGAAAGGGCTTGAACACCCAGTTTTGAGCGAAGAAGCGGCAACTGACATAAATGCCTCTATCTCTGAACAAGAGATTACTTCAACAATCAAAGAGCTGCCTCTAGACAAAGCCCCAGGCCTGGACTACCTCCCTAACGAGTTTTATAAGATTCTTACTCCAATCATAACCCCCTACTTAAAAGAAATGTTTAATTATTTTTATATAAACAAAAAGTCTGTTCCTAGGTCTTTTGCAGCTTCCAACACATCATTAATATTGAAACCAGGGAAAGACCCATTGAAAAAAGAGTCTTACAGACCTATCGCACTACTTAATTCCGATTATAAGATACTAACATCTATATTAGCTAAAAGACTTCAAAAAGTCATAGGTAATCTCATTAATAAAGATCAGGCAGGCTTCCTCCGCAGACGCAATTTGGCAGCAAAGATTAGAGAATTATTTTTAGTGCTTGATTATTTCTATAACTCTCCTGAGGACTCTTTTCAAGATCAAACAGACATAGCGATTATCGCTCTTGATGCTGAAAAAGCGTTTGATTCAGTTTATCATCAACATATACTGAATTCTTTGCTTCATTTCGGGTTTAAGGATAATTTTATCTCTTTCATTTCTAATCCGTGCAGAAATTCCTCAACCAAATTAATTGTAAATAAATGCGAATCTAATCTAATTAATCTCCAGAGGGGTACAAGACAAGGGTGCCCACTTTCACCGCTACTATTTAACTTAGCGATCGAACCTTTAGCCCTTAAAATTCGACAAGCTTTACAAGGGATAAAAATTGGCTCATTGGAGCAAAAAATAGCATTATATGCGGATGACGTACTAATCTATATGTCTAATACATCGGTTAATATCCCAAAATTGATCTCGATAACTAATTTATATGGAACCTTCACAGGCTATAAACTTAATGTTTCTAAGTCGGAATTATTATGGGTCAAGAAAAGCGAGGCTTCACATACTACGATACCATTCAAAGAGGTTTTGACTCATTTCAAATACCTAGGCATCAACATTTCAGCCAATCCAAAAGAATGGTATAGCCTCAATATTTCTCCTATCCTTTCTAAAATAAAAGATTACATGATTAGCTGGCAGAACTTCCCGTTATCTCTTTCAGGACGAATTGCCTTATTTAAAATGACCCTTCTTCCTAAAATTTTATATCCCTTACAAAATATCCCGGTGAGTCTGAAAGTTAAAGACTGGAAAAGTTTAAATAGGGCCCTTCGGTACTTTATATGGAAATGCAAAAGACCGCGAATTTCCCTAAATAAACTCTATCTTCCAAGAAAATACGGGGGAATGGCTCTCCCAGATCTCAGTAAATACAGCTTGGTCTTTTTATCTCGCATCGCGATAGACTGGATAGTGAGTAAGGATTATTTTACGAACAGCAACTTAGAGAGGAACATTATATCCCCTTTAGCTCTTATACATTGCCCAGCTTACCAAATCCCCAAAAAAGTGAAACAATTTCATTCAATATATACGGTAATTCAAGCATGGAAAAAACTTGGACAGAAACTAAATATCGATTTAACCATCCCAAAATTTCAAATCCTATGTGGCAATCCAGAATTTCAAGAAGGCACTCAGTCACGAGTTTTTCAGACATGGCAAGAAAAAGGTCTCACTGCAGTGTCTCAGCTTATAGATCAAAATACCTTATCGGTTAAAACATTCGAAAAATTGAAACAGGAATTTGATATGAGCAACAGAGATTTTTTCGCTTATCTCCAGGCCAGACACTATCTTTTTACACTTGCGGAGAAATATGGATGGACTTGGTCCTGGGGGAAATTGGATAGCTGGCCCATACTAGCTAAAAATGACCTAACATCTATATCAACTTGGTATGATCTTTTGATCTCTCAAGGAGGAGACAATAATCTTCAGCAGATAACGCAGAAATGGAACCTCTTAGCCCCAGAAGCGGATATCGAATTAGAGCAAGTGAAAAAATCCATAGATATTGTAGCCCAAACTACATCATCCTCTAGCTGGAGAGAATCACATATCAAACTATTATATAGAATCTATTATACTCCACTTAAAGGATATAAATGGCACAACTATGGATTTAACGCATGTCCTAGATGCTCCTATCCAGCAGCTGATCTAACTCACATGATATGGTCATGTCCACGAGTTAAACAGCTTTGGCGGAAATTAGAATATTGGATGACTAATGTATTAAAGCTGCCCAGGCTCTCTCTCTCATTGGCAGAGGTGGTTTTTCTTAGAGAATTCCCCACAATTTCTGAATTTAAGAAGACTAGAGATATGGTAATTCTGGTAGCAAGAAATTTGATTTTTGGAAAATCGAGAGACCCGTCGACACCTAAAATTCAAGAAATTAAAAACCATATGAAAAAGCAATGTATCTTTGAACAAATGAATGTATCTTTAACTTCTGAAAGAGAGGTGACTCTGTTCTTTAAAAAATGGTCAGCATTTATTAAGACCTTCCCATCTGGAGAAGTGGCTCAATTAATTTATCCTTTTAGACATTCAGAATTAGTCTTATTAGGATGCTGGTAAGGAGGGGTTTACATAATTTTTTATTTTTTATTTTTTTTCTCCTTTTCTTCTCCTTTCTCTCTCTCCCTCTTTCTCCCCTCCCTGGGGCCCTACTCCCTGCCCTATTGTCAAATCAATTATGATGCACAATTACTAAATAACCTGAAGGAAATAGAAATATAATAGAAAATGAGAGGTTTAAGTTTTGTTTCTTTTTGATGTAAGACTTACAGAACAGCGGCATATCTTCCAGTATATGTCAATAGACCACTGTGAATGTCTACTTTGACTTTTCTTTCTTTTGACTCTTAAAATTGTATTTTTTTGCCTTAATAGCCTCAATAAAAATTTATTATAAAAAAAAAAAGTGACATTCCATACTCCCGTTGCAGTACAGAAAACAAACAACCTGTCTGAAGTATTCTTTTTCACCATAAAGACAGGAACAAACTTGAAACAGTTTTATGGTAGAATTTAATTGGTTGTATATCTTAATAAAACCTTTTTTTTCAAGTACAGTAAATGAAAGAATAATACATTGAAATCTTCTTACAATGAGCCCAAAGTGAAAGAGTTTGTTGATTGGTGCTTAGCAACAAGACTTTGTCCTGTGTTATTGTACCTCTGCCTTATTTTCCACAGTTCAATTAAGGCAACTGGCTGATGACACTTTCCTGTTGAGGAGGACGCCTAGGAAATAAATGGTAGCGATGTGAACTTCATAATGCTGTGCTAAAGGAAACAAAAACTTCTTCCTGCCCACAGCCCTTTCACAGCAACCACTGAGCTGAAAAGAATTCATACAAAAGATTGATGAGAAAGTTCAGCAGCCAATGTTGGAAAAGACTATAACAAATCTGTCACCTCTAATATGTAACTAAAATTAATCTTTATCTTTACATTTTACTGCTCTATAACTTTTTAACATGCAGGATGTAAATATTTTCTCATCTTCATTACTTTTTTATTTGCATTGAAATAAAACTGACAAGGAAAAAAAATAAATAAATAAAAAAAATCTGGAGACAAACTGGCTACCCTGGTCCGACACTATCTCCTTGGGTAACCCATGTAAACGGAAGACTTCCCGGGCAAAAATTGAAACAAGCTCCTGAGCGGTAGGCAGCTTCTTCAAGGGAATGCAATGAGACATTTTAGAAAAACGGTCAACCACCATAAGGATAACAGTTTTGCCACTGGAAACAGGGAGCTCGAAAATGCAGTCCATGGAAAGATGTGTCCAAGAACGCTCACCATTAGCAATAGGTTGAAGAAGACCCACAGGAAGATGTTGAGGAGTCTTATTCTGTGCACAAACTGAGCAGGAGGCAACATACGCAGCAAAATCAGAACGAAGACCTGACCACCAGAATTGTTGAGTGACAGACCAAATCATTTGGTTCTTGCCCGGGTGACCTGCGGCTTTAGGATAGTGGTAAGTGTGCAAAAGTTTAGTTTGAAGATTCTCAGGAACAAAACACTTACCACTAGGTTTCTCAGGAGGTGCATTGGTTTGTGCAGCCAGGATCTCCTCACCTAAGGGAGAAGTCAAATTAGTAAGTAAGGTAGCCAAAATATGGTCAGGAGGTATAACTGGAGTAGGTACAGACTCCTTCTTGGACAGAGGCAAAAATTGTCGAGAGAGGGCATCAGCCCTAACATTCTTACTACCAGGCAGGTAGGAGACCACATAATTAAATCGAGACAAAAATAGCGCCCATCTGGCCTGTCGGCGACAAACGTTTTGCTTCGGATAGATAAGTTAAATTCTTGTGGTCAGTAAGAATGAGCACTGGTACACTACTACCCTCAAGAAGATGCCTCCATTCCTTGAGTGCCAAAATTATGGCCAGTAATTCCCTGTAGCCAATTTTATAATTGCTCTCCGCTGGAGACAATTTCTTAGAGAAGAAACCGCACGGATGCAAGGAACCGTCAGGCATAGGACGTTGAGACAAGAGGGCACCTACTCCAATCTCAGACGCATCGACCTCAAGAACGAAAGGCAGAACAGGGTTAGGATGAGCCAGAAATGGAGCAGCAGCAAAGGCAGTCTTAAGACTATCAAAGGCCTTAATGGCAGTAGGTGACCAATGCGGTGGATCATTCTCTTTACCGGTCATGTCTGTGATAGGTTTGACCAAGGAAATTTTTTTTTTAATAAACTTTCTATAGTAATTGGCGAAGACCTTAAAATGTTGAATAGGCCGAAGACCAACTGGGCGAGGCCACTGCAGACAACTTGTCAGGATCTCCATGGAGAACACTGCAATGGAGATAACATAACCTAGGATGGATGAAACTGATGGAACTCACATTTCTCGAGTTTACAAAACAGGCCGTTCTCACGTAGTCTCTGAAGAACCCGTGTAACATCAGAACAATGAGCCTCAAGTGTGGGTGAGTGTATGAGGATGTTGTCTAAGTACACCACAACACACTGTTGCAACATATCTCGTAGGACATCATTAATAAATTCCTGGAAAACAGCAAGAGCATTACATAGGCCAAAGGGCATTACAAGATACTCATAATGCCTGCTCCTGGTGTTAAATGCTGTTTTCCATTTGTGGCCCTCCTTGATCCTAACCAGATTGTAAGCTCCTCTCAAATCAAGTTTAGAAAAGATTGTTGCTCCCTTGAGGTGGTCAAATAGTTCCGTAATTAGAGGAATAGGGTAAGCATTCTTAATGGTAAGACGATTAAGACTCCTATAATAGATGCATGGTCTTAACTCGCCACCCTTTTTCTTCACAAAGAAGAAACCAGCCCCTGCAGGAGAGCAGGATTTGCGGATGATCCCCCACGACAGAGCATCGGCAACATACTCCTCCATAGCACAATTATCCGCAACAGACAGAGGGTAAACCCGGCTCGAGGAGGTATGGCTCCGGGTTGCAGGTCTATGGCACAATTGTAAGATCGTGAGGAGGCAACGTATCGGCACACACCTTGTCAAAAACGTTTAAGAACTCTCGATACTCCTCTGGCAATTGAGATACCGAAGAGGTGCACAAGACTTTAACTGGTTTCTGAAATGGAAATACATTGCGGAGACCATGACAAAATTTCGGACCTGCGCCAGTCGAGACTGGGATTGTGCTTTTGGAGCCAGGGATAACCCAGAACAACTGGAAAATGCGGAGAGTTTATCACCCGGAACTGGAGGATTTCAACATGTAGAGCCCTAACAGCCATGGATAGCGGAGCGGTTTTGTGAGTAACGAGTGCGGGCTGAAGGGGCCTGCCATCAATGGCCTCAATAGCAAGCGGAACAGACCGAGGCAAAACAGGAATGGAATGCTTTGATACAAAAGCACTGTCAATGAAATAGCCTGCAGCACCAAAGTCAACAAGAGCCTGGGTGACTATGGAGGAGTCCACCCAGGAAAGGACAACCGTGACCAAAGGTTTCTCCTTTAGCGGTTCCGGGGACGAGGATAAACCACCAAGGTCTGCCCCCGACAGGACCTTAGGTGCTAGCGTTTCCTGGCTGTGTAGGACAAGACTTTAAAAGATGGCCCTGTAACCCACAATAGAGGCAGAGCCCCTCCCTCCTCCTAAAGGCCCTCTCCGCCACGGAGAGACACGTGAATCCCAACTGCATCAGCTCAGCAGTACCTGGTGACTCAGGACCAGGAGTCATGGGAGGAGAGGGAGGCATGGGTGGGAATGAACACGTAGGAGACAACGGAACAGGAGGCTTCTGAAAGCGCTCCTTGAAAGAGGGCCTCTCTCTGAGTCTGATGTCAATTAGGATAAAAAAGACACCAATGCCTCAAGATCCTCTGGTAAATCTCTGGCAGCAACTTCCTCTTTAATCGGATCAGAGAGCCCATGAAAGAAGGCAGCAACAAGGGCTTCATTGTTCCAACTTACCTCTGCGGCAAGAGTTAGGAACTCAATGGCAAACTGAGCAACAGATCTTGTACCTTGCTGAATGGACATGAGTTGTTTAGCAGCAGAGGAGGAGAGAGCCGGAACATTAAATACCCTTCGAAAGGAGGCCACAAATTCAGGGTAATTTGAAATCACAGGTTTATTAGTCTCCCACAAGGGATTAGCCCAGGCAAGAGCTTTGTCAGAGAGTAACGAGATGAGAAATCCCACCTTAGCTCTGTCTGAGGGAAATGCCTGAGGTAACATCTCAAAGTAAATGCCCACCTGGTTCAAAAACACTCTGCACTGAATAGGATCACCTCCATATTGCTGAGGTAGAGGTGCAGAACCGGACATGCTCCTGGTAGGACTAGGCGCAGCAGCGGAAACAGGTGCAGTCACATCTTGCGGGACTTTGGTTCAAATGTGCAGTGCGAATCAGCAGGGCTTGCAGGGCTAGTGCAAATTGATCCAAACAGTGATCCTGTTCATCCATCCTGGAAATGATGGTAGATAAAGGTGGATTATTAGCACCACCAGGATTCATGGCCCTTGCGTAATGTCAGGGTTGTCAGGAATCAGACTGAGACGAGAAGTGCAAAATAATCACACCTTTATTAATAACAAAAAATAATAAAATGTCCACAAGTCAAATAGCAAGCTAGGAGTCAAAGCCAGAGCTGGTAGTCAGACGAGCCGAGTCAGGAGCCAAAGCAAATAGTCAGACGAGCTGGGTCAGGAGCCAAAGCGAGTAGTCAGACGAGTCGGAATCAGGAACAAGGAGAACAGCAGAGTCAGGAACAAGCCAGGGATCAGAAACCAGGAGGGACGTCAGACAGCCAGGTAATACAAAGGAACTGGAACTCACAAACAGGTCTGAGACAATGCAAGGACAAAGCATAATGAACAGAGGCCCTTTAAATAATAAGTGATGATATCACAATTCTGAGACTGCAACTTGTCTCACACGGATGATGTACACCAGTCTGACCATAAGAGGGTGTGCAGGAAATTAGCAGTATCACACACTCTGCACCAGGCTCAGCAAGAGAGGTGAGTAAAATGGCTGCCAGCAGCACATGGCAAACAAAGCAGGGAAAAAACCCTGACAGCAGTCAAGTGAAATTGCTTATTGCGTCTGTGCTATCATTAGAGCATGCCACTTGTAATCAAACCCCAAGTGTTATTGATTACATGTTACCAGTTGTGCTAAAAGTGTTATTACATTCAATTTAGCTAACTTACAGAAATATCTTGAGTTTATGTTTTTTCAGTTATTAAATCAACAAAAATAAGTTATTTGGTTAGGGGTACCTGTACAGAACTCATATATGGGGCAGAAGCTCACTGGCTGATAGGGGAACTCCCACAGCTCTTTTGATGCATGTTGACACACCCCACAAGCATAACAGTTTTTAAATTACGAACATGTTCTG
Source organism: Bombina bombina (assembly GCF_027579735.1). Classification (NCBI taxonomy): domain Eukaryota; kingdom Metazoa; phylum Chordata; class Amphibia; order Anura; family Bombinatoridae; genus Bombina; species Bombina bombina. Next base: position 1,068,349,878 of record NC_069499.1, read on the forward strand.
AGCGTGGGATGAAAACAACACAAAATAATTATATCAATCATTAATATCCTGATTTTATAATCCAAAAATCAAATGTGCACAATAACTCACAAACAAAATGGCAATTTTAGGGGTTTAGCTAAAACATCAGTGTATGTTGATTGATCTATTTTACTAGCATGTAGTGATAATAATAGGTGACGTGTGCAATTAACCTGTTGTAGTACAAAACCACAGAGATGTGTGGGTCTGCATCTTTTAAAGGATTTGAACTTGATGTCGCGAATAGTTCGCCGCGGCGAGCGAACATATGCGATGTTCGATCCTCCCCCTATTCGTCATCATTGAGTAAACTTTGACCCTGTATCTCACAGTCTGCAGACACATTCCAGACAATCAGCAGCAGACCCTCCCTCCCAGACCCTCCCAGCTTCTGGACAGCAGCCATTTTAGATTCCTTCGGAAGCTGCATTAGTAGTGAGAGGAGGGACAGTGTAGCTGCTGGTGATTTAATAGGGAAATTGATAGCTAGGCTAGTGTATTCAGTGTCCACTACAGTCCTGAAGGACTCATTTGATCTCTGCTGTAAGGACAGCACCCCAAAAAGCCCTTTTTAGGGCTAGAACATATTTTTTTCCCCCTGTGTAATCTAATTGCAGTTGCCTGCATGCCAAGCCACTTGCCCAGTGCCATCACTCATATCTGGTGTAACAGTAGTGTAAATTTAAAAAAAAAAAAAACTTTTTTGACTGTGAAGCATCAGTCTGCTTGTGTAATCTAATTGCAGTTGCCTGCCTGCCAGCGTGTGTGCCAGGCCCACTTGCCCAGTGCCACCACTCATATCTGGTGTAACAGTAGTGTAAATTTAAAAAAAAAAACTTTTTTGACTGTGAAACATCAGTCTGCTTGTGTAATCTAATTGCAGTTGCCTGCCTGCCAGCGTGTGTGCCAGGCCCACTTGCCCAGTGCCACCACTCATATCTGGTGTAACAGTAGTGTAAATTTAAAAAAACAAAACTTTTTTGACTGTGAAACATCAGTCTGCTAGTGTAATCTAATTGCAGTTGCCTGCCTGCCAGCGTCTGTGCCAGGCCCACTTGCCCAGTGCCGCACCACTCATATCTGGTATAACAGTAGTGTAAATTTAAAAAAAAAAACTTTTTTGACTGTGAAACATCAGTCTGCTAGTGTAATCTAATTGCAGTTGCCTACCTGCCAGCGTGTGTGCCAGGCCCACTTGCCCAGTGCCACCACTCATATCTGGTGTAACAGTAGTGTAAATTTAAAAAAAAAAAAACTTTTTTGACTGTGAAACATCAGTCTGCTTGTGTAATCTAATTGCAGTTGCCTGCCTGCCAGCGTGTGAGCCAGGCCCACTTGCCCAGTGCCACCACTCATATCTGGTGTAACAGTAGTGTAAATTTAAAAAAAAAAAAACTTTTTTGACTGTGAAACATCAGTCTGCTAGTGTAATCTAATTGCAGTTGCCTGCCTGCCAGCGTGTGTGCCAGACCCACTTGCCCAGTGCCACCACTCATATCTGGTGTAACAGTAGTGTAAATTTAAAAAAAAAAACTTTTTCGACTGTGAAACATCAGTCTGCTAGTGTAATCTAATTGCAGTTGCCTGCCTGCCAGCGTGTGTGCCAGGCTCACAGCGTATACTGTGCCCACTTGCCCAGTGCCAGCACTCATATCTGATGTAACAGTAGTGTAAATTTAAAAACAAAAAATTTTTTGGACTGTGAAACATCAGTCTGCTTTTTTGTGTCAGTCTCACAGCGTATACTGTGCCCACTTGCCCAGTGCCCCCACTCATATCTTGTTTAATAGTAGTGTAAGTGTACATTTAAAAAAATAAAAACTTTTTGGACTGTGAAACATCAGTCTGCTTTTTTGTGTCAGTCTCACAGCGTATACTGTGCCCACTTGCCCAGTGCCCCCACTCATATCTTGTTTAATAGTAGTGTAAGTGTAAATTTAAAAACAAAAAAAATTTTTGGACTGTGAAATATCAGTCTGCTTTTTTGTTTCAGGCTCGCAGCTTATACTGGGCCCACTTGCCCAGTGCCACCACTCATATCTTGTTTAATAGTAGTGTAAGTGTACATTTAAAAAAATAAAAACTTTTTGGACTGTGAAACATCAGTCTGCTTTTTTGTGTCAGGCTCACAGCGTATACTGTGCCCACTTGCCCAGTGCCACCACTCATATCTTGTTTAATAGTAGTGTAAGTGTACATTTAAAAACAAAAAAAAACCTTTTTGGACTGTGAAACATCAGTCTGCTTTTTTGTGTCAGGCTCACAGCTTATATTGGGCCCACTTGCCCAGTGCCACCACTCATATCTTGTTTAATAGTAGTGTAAGTGTACATTTAAAAACAAAAAAAAATTTTTGGACTGTGAAACATCAGTCTGCTTTTTTGTTTCAGGCTCACAGCTTATACTGGGCCCACTTGCCCAGTGCCACCACTCATATCTTGTTTAATAGTAGTGTAAGTGTACATTTAAAAAAAACAAAACTTTTTGGACTGTGAAACATCAGTCTGCTTTTTTGTGTCAGGCTCACAGCGTATGTTGTGCCCACTTGCCCAGTGCCACGACTCATATCTTGTTTAATAGTAGTGTAAGTGTACATTTAAAAACAAAAAAAACTTTTTGGACTGTGAAACATCAGTCTGCTTTTTTGTTTCAGACTCACAGCTTATACTGGGCCCACTTGCCCAGTGCCACCACTCATATCTTGTTTAATAGTAGTGTAAGTGTACATTTAAAAAAATAAAAACTTTTTGGACTGTGAAACATCAGCCTGCTTTTTTGTGTCAGGCTCACAGCGTATACTGTGTCCACTTGCCCAGTGCCACCACTCATATCTTGTTTAATAGTAGTGTAAGTGTACATTTAAAAAAATAAAAACTTTTTGGACTCTGAAACATCAGTCTGCTTTTTTGTGTCAGTCTCACAGCGTATACTGTGCCCACTTGCCCAGTGCCACCACTCATATCTTGTTTAATAGTAGTGTAAGTGTACATTTAAAAAAATAAAAACTTTTTGGACTGTGAAACATCAGTCTGCTTTTTTTGTGTCAGGCTCACAGCTTATACTGGGCCCACTTGCCCAGTGCCACCACTCATATCTTGTTTAATAGTAGTGTAAGTGTACATTAAAAAACAAAAAAAACTTTTTGGACTGTGAAACATCAGTCTGCTTTTTTGTGTCAGGCTCACAGCTTATACTGGGCCCACTTGCCCAGTGCCACCACTCATATCTTGTTTAATAGTAGTGTAAGTGTACATTTAAAAAAATAAAAACTTTTTGGACTGTGAAACATCAGTCTGCTTTTTTGTGTCAGGCTCACAGCGTATACTGTGCCACTTGCCCAGTGCCACCACTCATATCTTGTTTAATAGTAGTGTAAGTGTACATTTAAAAAAATAAAACTTTTTGGACTGTGAAACATTAGTCTGCTTTTTTGTGTCAGGTTCACAGCATATACTGTGCCCACTTGCCCAGTGCCACCACTCATATCTTGTTTAATAGTAGTGTAAGTGTACATTTAAAAAAATAAAAACTTTTTGGACTGTGAAACATCAGTCTGCTTTTTTGTGTCAGGCTCACAGCTTATACTGGGCCCACTTGCCCAGTGCCACCATTCATATCTTGTTTAATAGTAGTGTAAGTGTACATTTAAAAACAAAAAAAACTTTTTGGACTGTGAAACATCAGTCTGCTTTTTTGTGTCAGGCTCACAGCGTATACTGTGCCACTTGCCCAGTGCCACCACTCTTATCTTGTTTAATAGTAGTGTAAGTGTACAATTAAAAACAAAAAAAACTTTTTGGACTGTGAAACATCAGTCTGCTTTTTTGTATCAGGCTCACAGCTTATACTGGGCCCACTTGCCCAGTGCCACCACTCATATCTTGTTTAATAGTAGTGTAAGTGTACCTTTAAAAAAATAAAAACTTTTTGGACTGTGAAACATCAGTCTGCTTTTTTGTGTCAGGCTCACAGCGTATACTGCGCCCACTTGCCCAGTGCCACCACTCATATCTTGTTTAATAGTAGTGTAAGTGTACATTTAAAAAGATAAAAACTTTTTGGACTGTGAAACATCAGTCTGCTTTTTTGTGTCAGGCTCACAGCGAATACTCTGCCCACTTGCCCAGTGCCACCACTCATATCTTGTTTAATAGTAGTGTAAGTGTAGATTTAAAAAAATAAAAACTTTTTGGACTGTGAAACATCAGTCTACTTTTTTGTGTCAGGCTCACAGTGTGTACTGTGCCCACTTGCCCAGTGCCACCACTCATATCTTGTTTAATAGTAGTGTTAGTGTACATTTAAAAAAATAAAAACTTTTTGGACTGTGAAACATCAGTCTGCTTTTTTTGTGTCAGGCTCACAGCTTATACTGGGCCCACTTGCCCAGTGCCACCACTCTTATCTTGTTTAATAGTAGTGTAAGTGTACATTTAAAAAAATAAAAACTTTTTGGACTGTGAAACATTAGTCTGCTTTTTTGTGTCAGGCTCACAGCGTATACTGTGCCCACTTGTCCAGTGCCACCACTCATATCTTGTTTAATAGTAGTGTAAGTGTACATTTAAAAAAAAAAAAAAATTTTGGACTGTGAAACATCGGTCTGCTTTTTTGTGTCAGGCTCACAGCGTATACTGTGCCCACTTGCCCAGTGCCACCACTCATATCTTGTTTAATAGTAGTGTAAGTGTACATTTAAAAAAATAAAAACTTTTTGGACTGTGAAACATCAGTCTGCTTTTTTGTGTCAGGCTCACAGCTTATACTGGGCCCACTTGCCCAGTGCCACCACTCATATCTTGTTTAATAGTAGTGTAAGTGTACATTTAAAAAAAAATTACAGGCAGAGGCAGGCCACCCCGCAGGTGCCATCGTGGTCATGGTGCTATTATTCCCTTTGGCCCTAGAATAATGCCCAGTGTTCAGAGGCCACGTCCCATGAACTCGAAAAGTTCTGAGGAAATAGTTGACTTTTAACACAGGACACCCAATCTTCTATAGCTTCTGCTCGGAACCTTGACGCACCATTCTCCTCCAGCTTATCTTTGGGCACCTCTCAAGTTACCACTCGCCCGCCTGCCGCCACCACCAACACTAGCTCCACAGCCGCTTCACTTGATCTGTCAGAGGAGTTTTTACACATCAGTTGGAAGAAATGAGTGATGCGCAACCATCATTGACAGAGGATGTAGATAACAGTGATATGTCTCAGTCAGGCAGCATTACAGACATGGGCGTACGGTGTGATGATGTTGTACCCACTGCTGCTTCCTTTGTTGATTTGTCAGATACAAGTGAAGCGGTTGATGATGACGATGCGTCCATGGATGTCACGTGGGTGCCCGCTAGAAGAGAAGAAGAACAGGGGGAAAGTTCAGATGGGGAGACAGAGAGGAGGAGGAGACGAGTTGGAAGCAGGGGGTGGTCGTCGCATGGAGCTAGTGGCACAGTCAGACAGCCTGCATCAGCATCCGGGGTCAGCCAGACAGCACGCCAATCAACGCATGCTGTTGCCACCACCAGAATACCGTCATCGCAGAGATCAGCAGTGTGGAATTTTTTTTGTGTGTCTGCCTCTGACAACAGCGATGCCATTTGCAACCTGTGCCAAAAGAAACTGAGTCGTGGGATGTCCAACACCCACCTAGGTACAATTGCTTTGCTAAGGCACATGATCGCACATCACAAACGCCTATGGGATCAACACATGAGTACAAGCAGCACACAAACTCAAAGCCGCCATCCTTCTCCTGGTCCAGCATCTTCAACCACGTCAACCACTGCTGTCCTCCTTGCCCCCTCTCAACCATCCGCCACTCCGTCTCTCTGCCGGAGCAGTTCCAGCTCATCTGCCCACAGTCAGGTGTCTGTCAAGGACATGTTTGAGCGTAAGAAGCCAATGTCACAAAGTCACCCCCTTGCCCCGCGTCTGACAGCTGGCTTGTCTGAACTCTTAGCCCACCAGCTTTTACCATACAAGCTGGTGGAGTCTGAGGCGTTCAAAAAATTTGTAGCTATAGGGACACCGCAGTGGAAGGTACCCGGCAGAAATTTCTTTGCACAAAGGGCAATCCCCAACCTGTACTTGATTGTGCGAAAGGAAGTAATGGCATGTCTGGCACACAGTGTTGGGGCAAGGGTCCATATGACCACTGATAGCTGGTCTGAAAAGCATGGTCAGGGCAGGTATATCACCTACACTGTGCATTGGGTAAACCTGCTGACGGCTACCAAGCATGGAATGCGTGACTCTGCAGAGGAGGAGTTGGTGACACCGCCACGACTTGCAGGCAGGCCTGCTGCCACCTCCTCTACTCCTCCTACTCCATCCTCTTCCATAACCTCCTCGGCTGAGTCCTCTTCTGCTGCTGCGTCTTGCTCCACATCAATGGCACCCCCCAGCTCCGCAGGTACTATTCCACATCCCCGATACGGCAGTGTCACGCCGTCTTGGGGTTGACTTGCCTGAAAGCAGAGAGTCACACCGGACCAGCACTCCTGTCTGCCATGAACGCACAGGTGGATCAGTGGCTGACTCCGCACCAACTGGAGATCGGCAAAGTGGTTTCTGACAACGGAAGTAATTTGGTGGCGGCATTGAAATTGGGCAAGTTGACACATGTGCCGTGCATGGCACATGTGTGTAATCTGATCGTACAACGCTTTGTGCATAAGTACCCAGGCTTACAGGACGTCCTGAAGCAGGCCAGGAAGGTGTGTGGCCATTTGAGGCGTTCCTACACGGCCATGGCGCACTTTTCCGATATCCAGCGGAGAAACAACATGCCAGTGAGGAGCTTGATTTGCGACAGCCCGACACGTTGGAATTCAACACTCCTAATGTTCGACCGCCTGCTCCAACAAGAAAAAGCCATTAACGAGTATTTGTATGACCGGGGTGCTAGGACAGCCTCTGCGGAGCTGGGAATTTTTTTGCCACGTTACTGGACGCTCATGCGCAATGCCTTTAGGCTCATCATACCATTTGTTTTCTTCCTGGAGCATGCCCTGCGAAGAGTGCTGGATCAGGCCGTAGATGAGTGTGAAGAGGAAGAGGAAGAGTTGTGGTCACCATCACCACCAGAAACAGCCTTATCAGCATCGCTTGCTGGACCAGCGGCAGCGCTGGAAGAGGATTGTGAGGAAGAGGAGTCAGAGGAGGAATGTGGCTTTGAGGAGGAGGAACAAGACCAACCACAACAGGCATCCCAGGGTGCTCGTTGTCACCTATCTGGTACCCGTGGTGTTGTACGTGGCTGGGGGGAAGAAGATACCTTCAGTGAGATCACTGAGGACGAGGAACAGGACATGAGTAGCTCGGCATCCAACCTTGTGCAAATGGGGTCTTTCATGCTGTTGTGCCTCGTATATAAAAGCTGAAGGAGAACGACCTGTACTGGGTGTCCACGCTACTAGACTCTGGTATAAGCATAAAGTGCCTGAAATGTTACGGAATTACCACAAGTCGGAAAGGATGCAGCAGTTCCAAAATAAATTAAAAAGTATGCTTTACACAGCGTATAAGGGTGATGTCACAGCACAACGGGAATCTAACAGGGGAAGAGGTGAAAGTAATCCTCCTCCTCCCACGACCACGCCGGCAAGGACAGGATGCTTTACAGACGTGTTGTTGATGGAGGACATGCAGAGCTTTTTATGCATCGCCTCCTATGCATCGCCTCAGCCCTTCGGGGTCCACCCTCAGAGAACGACTCGACCGACAGGTAGCAGACTACCTCGCCTTAACTGCAGATCTCGACACTCTGAGGAGCGATGAACCCCTTGACTACTGGGTGTGCAGGCTTGACCTGTGGCCTGAGCTATCCCAATTTGCGATAGAACTTCTGGCCTGCCCCGCTTCAAGTGTCCTGTCAGAAAGGACCTTCAGTGCAGCAGGAGGTATTGTCACTGAGAAGAGAAGTCGCCTAGGTCAAAAAAGTCTAGATTACCTCACCTTTATTAAGATGAATGAGGGATGGATCTCGAAGGGACTGACATTGGGCGATACATTTGAGTAAAAAAGGCCTGATGAGATGAGCTGCCTTGGGCTAAAAATGGTCCACACTGTGCTGTATTTTATCTTCGAATGCCGGATGACTTGCGTGACTTATCCGCCACCAACTAGGGTTCAAGCCGCAATGTTTTAGGGCACTTTCTGCCTGGGAAACAAACATCAATTTTTCTGGCCGCTGCTACAGCAGCAGCTGCAACAATACCTAATTTTTCAGGCATGTGTACATGCCAAATTTTTCTGGCCTCTGGTGCTGCACTGTGGCTTCAAAAACCAAACCAAAAAAAAGGCATGTAACAGGGATTAAACTGATAGGAATAGTACTATTTAACACACCACTCCTATCTGGTGGCACATTAGATTGCACGCACAGTGCCCCAAATTTGAAGTAGGAGGACCGACCAAGCATCTTTTTCCATCTCCCGGTTCCTAAAATCCATGCCATATACACGTCCCCTGGCGCCGCAACTGCCTCTGGGAACCTTACCATGGGTCTTGTAATTCTCTGTCTGGGAAATTATCTATCTATCTATCAAATCTATCTATTTATCTATCTATCTATCAAATCTATCTATCTATCTATCTATCTATCTATCTATCTATCTATCTATCTATCTATCATATCTATCAAATCTATCTATTGCATCTATTGATCTATCTATCTAATCTATGTATCTATCTATCTATCAAATCTATCTATCTCGTGGCCGGACTGTTATCTGACAGCCACTTGTGTTTCGGCCAAATGTCCGTCGGCCAAATGTCCGTCTGCCAAATGTCCGTCGGCTAAAAGTCCGGCCACGATTGCAAGTGCAGTGCCCCAAATTTAAAGTAGGAGGACCGACCAAGCATCTTTTTCCATCTCCCGGTTCCTAAAATCCATGCCATATACACATCCCCTGATAGGGGACACCGCAGTGGAAGGACAAAATTTCTTTGCACAAAAGACAATCCCCAACCTGTACTTGATTGTGCAAAAGGAAGTAACCTTACCATGGTTCCCAGACCGCACATATTGTACTTCTCTTTCTGGCAAATTATCTATCTATCAAATCTATCTATCTATCTATCAAATCTATCTATCTATCTATCTATCTATCTATCTATCGTATCTATCAAATGTATCTATTGCATCTATTGATCTATCTAATCTATGTATCTATATATCTATCTATCTATCTATCTATCTATCTATCTATCTATCTATCAAATCTATCTATCTCGTGGCCAGACCGACCAAGCATCTTTTTCCATCTCCCGGTTCCTAAAATCCATGCCATATACACGTCCCCTGATAGGGGACATAACAGGGATTAAACTGATAAGAATAGTACTACTTAACACACCACTCATATCTGGTGGCACAGTAGATTACACGCGCAGTGCCCCAAATTTGAAGTAGGAGGACTGACCAAGTATCTTCTTCCATCTCCCGGTTCCTAAAATCCATGCCATATACACGTCCCCTGATAGGGGACACCGCAGTGGAAGGTACCCAGCCGAAATTTCTTTGCACAAAAGGCAATCCCCAACCTGTACTCGATTGTGCAAAAGGAAGTAGCCTTACCATGGGTCACAGACCGCACGTCTTGTAATTCTCTGTCTGGGAAATTATCTATCTATCTATCAAATCGATCTATTTATCTATCAAATCTATCTATCTATCGTATCTATCAAATGTATCTATTGCATCTATTGATCTATCTAATCTATGTATCTATCTATCAAATCTATCTATCTCGTGGCCGGACCGACCAAGCATCTTTTTCCATCTCCCAGTTCCTAAAATCCATGCCATATACACGTCCCCTGATAGGGGACGTAACAGGGATTAAACTGATAAGAATAGTACTACTTAACACACCACTCATATCTGGTGGCACAGTAGATTACACGCGCAGTGCCCCAAATTTGAAGTAGGAGGACCGACCAAGCATCTTTTTCCATCTCCCGGTTCCTAAAATCCATGCCATATACACGTCCCCTGATAGGGGACACCGCAGTGGAAGGTACCCAGCCGAAATTTCTTTGCACAAAAGGCAATCCCCAACCTGTACTCGATTGTGCAAAAGGAAGTAACCTTACCATGGGTCCCAGACCGCACATATTGTAATTCTCTTTCTGGGAAATTATCTATCTATCAAATCTATCTATTTATCTATCAAATCTATCTATCTATCTATCTATCTATCTATCTATCTATCTATCGTATCTATCAAATGTATCTATTGCATCTATTGATCTATCTATCTAATCTATGTATCTATCTATCAAATCTATCTATCTCGTGGCCGGACTGTTATCTGACAGCCATTTGTGTTTTGGCCAAATGTCCGTCGGCCAAATGTCCGTCGGCTAAAAGTCTGGCCACGATTGCAAGCGCAGTGCCCCAAATTTGAAGTAGGAGGACCGACCAGGCATCTTTTTCCATCTCCCGGTTCCTAAAATCCATGCCATATATACGTCCCCTGATAGGGGACACCGCAGTGGAAGGTACCCGGCCGAAATTTCTTTACACAAAAAGCAATCCCCAACCTGTACTCGATTGTGCAAAAGGAAGTAACCTTACCATGGGTACCAGACCACACGTCTTGTAATTCTCTGTCTGGGAAATTATCTATCTATCAAATCTATCTATTTATCTATCAAATCTATCTATCTATCAAATGTATCTATTGCATCTATTGATCTATCTATCTAATCTATGTATCTATCTATCTATCTATCAAATCTATCTATCTCGTGGCCTGACAGACCAAGCATCTTTTTCCATCTCCCGGTTCCTAAAATCCATGACATATACACGTCCCCTGATAGGGGACCTAACAGGGATTAAACTGATAAGAATAGTACTACTTAACACACCACTCATATCTGGTGGCACAGTAGATTACACGCGCAGTGCCCCAAATTTGAAGTAGGAGGAACAACCAAGCATCTTTTTCCATCTCCCAGTTCCTAAAATCCATGCCATATACACGTCCCCTGATAGGGGACACCACAGTGGAAGGTACCCGGCCGAAATTTCTTTGCACAAAAGGCAATCCCCAACCTGTGCTCGATTGTGCAAAAGGAAGTAACCTTACCATGGGTCCCAGACCGCACGTCTTGTAATTCTCTGTCTGGGAAATTATCTATCTATCAAATCTATCTATTTACCTATCAAATCTATCTATCGTATCTATCAAATGTATCTATTGCATCTATTGATCTATCTATCTAATCTATGTATCTATCTATCTATCTATCTATCTATCTATCTATCTATCTATCTATCTATCAAATCTATCTAGTGGCCGGACCGACCAATCATCTTTTTCCATCTCCCGGTTCCTAAACTCCATGCCATATACACGTCCCCTGATAGGGGATGTAACAGGGATTAAACTGATAAGAATAGTACTACTTAACACACCACTCATATCTGGTGGCACAGTAGATTGCAGTGGAAGGTACCCGGCCGAAATTTCTTTGCACAAAAGGCAATCGCCAACCTGTACTCGATTGTGCAAAAGGAATTAACCTTACCATGGGTACCAGACCGCACGTCTTGTAATTCTCTGTCTGGGAAATTATCTATCTATCAAATCTATTTATCTATCAAATCTATCTATCTATCTATCTATCAAATGTATCTATTGCATCTATTGATCTATCTATCTAATCTATCTATCTATCTATCTATCTATCTATCTATCTATCTATCAAATCTATCTATCTCGTGGCCTGACAGACCAAGCATCTTTTTCCATCTCCCGGTTCCTAAAATCCATGCCATATACACGTCCCCTGATAGGGGACGTAACAGGGATTAAACTGATAAGAATAGTACTACTTAACACACCACTCATATCTGGTGGCACAGTAGATTACACGGGCAGTGCCCCAAATTTGAAGTAGGAGGACCGACCAAGCATCTTTTTCCATCTCCCAGTTCCTAAAATCCATGCCATATACACGTCCCCTGATAGGGGACACCGCAGTGGAAGGTACCCGGCCGAAATTTCTTTGCACAAAAGGCAATCCCCAACCTGTGCTCGATTGTGCAAAAGGAAGTAACCTTACCATGGGTCCCAGACCGCACGTCTTGTAATTCTCTGTCTGGGAAATTATCTATCTATCAAATCTATCTATTTATCTATGAAATCTATCTATCGTATCTATCAAATGTATCTGTTGCATCTATTGATCTATCTAATCTATGTATCTATCTATCAAATCTATCTATCTCGTGGCCGGACTGACCAAGCATCTTTTTCCATCTCCCGGTTCCTAAAATCCATGCCATATACACGTCCCCTGATAGGGGACGTAACAGGGATTAAACTGATAAGAATAGTACTACTTAACACACCACTCATATCTGGTGGCACAGTAGATTACACACGCAGTGCCCCAAATTTGAAGTAGGAGGACCGACCAAGCATCTTTTTCCATCTCCCGGTTCCTAAAATCCATGCCATATACACATCCCCTGATAGGGGACACCGCAGTGGAAGGTACCCGGCCGAAATTTCTTTGCACAAAAGGCAATCCCCAACCTGTACTCGATTGTGCAAAAGGAAGTAACCTTACCATGGGTCCCAGAACGCACGTCTTGTAATTCTCTGTCTGGGAAATTATCTATCTATCAAATCTATCTATTTATCTATCAAATCTATCTATCTATCGTATCTATCAAATGTATCTATTGCATCTATTGATCTATCTAATCTATGTATCTATCTATCTATCTATCTATCTATCTATCAAATCTATCTATCTTGTGGCCGGACCGACCAAGCACCTTTTTCCATCTCCCGGTTCCTAAAATCCATGCCATATACACGTCCCCTGATAGGGGACGTAACAGGGATTAAACTGATAAGAATAGTACTACTTAACACACCACTCATATCTGGTGGCACAGTAGATTGCACGCGCAGTGCCCCAAATTTGAAGTAGGAGGACCGACCAAGCATCTTTTTCCATCTCCCGGTTCCTAAAATCCATGCCATATACATGTCCCCTGATAGGGGACGTAACAGGGATTAAACTGATAGGAATAGTACTACTTAACACACCTTATAATAATGCAGAGAGAGGAAACGCAGAGAGCAGAGTCTGAAGAAGAGGAGTCAGAGGAGGAAGGTGGCTTTGAGGAGCTGGAAGACCAAACACGGCAGGCATCCCAGTGGGCTTGTTGTCACCTTTCGGTGACCCTTGGTGTTGTACGTGGCTGGGTGGAGGAAGAGACTTTCAATGACATCAGTGAGGACAAGGAACGGGACATGGCTAGCTTGGTATCCAACCTTGTGCAAATGGAGAGTTTGCGGTTGTGCAAATGGACTGTTTTCTGTTGTTTGCGGTGCGTTAAACAGGGAGTTTGGTCTGTCACTTTGAAGCGGGCGTAACCCTTACACTACCTGATCGATACAACATCATACCTGATGTTTTAAAGCACGTTATTCCAAACAATTTAGGAATGTTAGATGATTTATGCCCTTTATGGATTAAAACCAGAGTTTTGCCATGGATCCCCCTCCAGCATGCCACAGTCCAGGTGTTAGTACCCTTGAAACAACTTTTCCATCACTATTGTGGCCAGAAAGAGTCCCTGTGGATTTTAAAATTCTCCTGCCTATTGAAGTCAATGGCGGTTCGCCCGCTTCACCCGTTCGCAAACATTTGCGGAAATTCGCGTTCGCCATTCACGAACGGAAAATTTAAAGTTCGCGACATCACTAAGGCATTATTGGTATAGTGGGCATGTGTGTTGGTTGGGTTATGAATTTTGCTAATTTTTATTAGTGTAATATTTATTTTTTAACTTTATTTGATGGAGCAGGTAGTGTTTATATCTGTTTGGGGACATTGCTTCCTAATGTCGTCCAATATGGCAGGGGCAATGTTAATGTGTTTTGCACATGTGCATTCAAAAAACTTTTTGGGGTACTAGATAGTAATTGTAAATGTGTTGCTTGTCTGTGGTTTATCAATGTGGCAATTTGGATTGTAATCAGCCAAACAGGAATGGCACATAATAAGTATCACAAAAAATGACTGGTTGTGATGGTAGTGACATAGACAAGGCTTCAGCAATAGCTGACAACAGGTTGAAAATAATAAAATGGTAGAGTTGATGAACCTCTAGCCTAAAAAAACTCATACCCTAATATAAGAATATTACTGATTAATTTTGTATATTTTATTGATTACTGCTGCATATGTGGAGACAGTTATGTTAAATATGAAACTGTACAAAAAATCTTAACATAATAATAACCTGCACAGACATTTCACAATATTGTTTTGTACTGTTGGAATAAATATTTCCAACAGTGGGTCAACAAATACTAATGATTTTGAAAAACTGGCAGGTTTATGTGGTCCACAATAATGTATTTTACTTTCATATATATATATTTGTTTAATACCATAGCAGGATTAATAAAATTTAATTTTTTAAAGCATAAAGGACCTTTTAAATACAGTAGACTTTCATAATCAACAAATGCATAATAAAAGGACAATGCAAACACACATAATCTGAATTTCAAATGAGTAGTAGTTTTTTTCAAATTTAATACATTTTCCTTCCCCTGCATCACATGACAGACATCAGCCAATCACAAAATGCATATACGTATATGTATATACTGTGAATTCTTGCACATGCTCAGTAGAAACCATGCCTCAGAAAGTGTGCATATAAAAAGATTGTGCAAATTTTGATAACTGAAGTGAATCGGAAAGTTGTATACAATTGAGTGCTTTGATGAAATCATAAAAGTTTCATTTTTACTTTAGTGTTCCTTTAAAGGGACATAAACCCCCCAAATTTTCTTTCATGATTTGATATAACATACACTTTTTAACAACTTTCTACTGCACTTTGCACTGCACAAATTTTCTTTGTTTTCTTGTTATGCATTGTTAAAAAGCAGGGATGTTAGCTCAGGAGTACGCAAATTTCTGCAGCACTATATGGCAGCAGTTTTCCAAGAATTTTATACATTAGCAAGAGCACTAGATGGCAGATTATGCCCCATAATATAGTGCTGCACCCTACCTATATCAGATATCTCTTCAACAAAGAATAACATAAGAATGAAGCAAATTTGATAATAGAAGTAAATTGTAAACTTTTTTAAATTGCATTTTCTATCTGAATCATGAAAGAAGAAAACAAGGGTTTCATGTCCCTTTAAAGGAACATTAAACTCATACATTGTTTAAATATGTGGTAAACAAAGTAATTGCAACATAATTCAATTTTTAATTATGACAGTTTTTTTGTGTTTTTTTTTATTTACCAGTGGAAACTGCTTTTTTCCACTGCCTCCAGAAAGACTAAAATGCTTCTCTCAGGATAAAGAATGTTGACCCTTTAACAAGCTACGCATTGGTCACTTTTACTCTGTAGCATGCTACACAGTTATTGTCGTTAAAGGACCATTGAACTTGACATTTCAACAACGCAAGTGAAACCTTATTGCAATATATATTAGTTATTTATTTTGCTGTCTTTTGCTGTAATATACATTAAAACATGTGTTTGTTTCTTTTTCTCCCAGTGTAGGCATGGATTTAAACTTTAAGGCAATATATCTGAGCTTTTGTTTACTTTTCTTGCTTTTAAATGCTGAATTATCAGTTTTGCATAAACAATCGTTATTTGCAATAGTAACCAAGTTGAATCTGTGCTGCTACACCACCTTAAAAGGATATTATACACTAGTTTGTTCTTTGCATAAATGTTTTGTAGATGATCCATTTATATAGCCCATACATTTTTATTTAAAAAAAAATGGATAGTTATTTTTAAATAACATTGCACTGATTTTCAGACTCCTAACCAAGCCCCAAAGTTTTAGGAGAATACCTAATTGAGTCGTAATTAGGTTTGCGTGCACTCGCAAACCGATAAATAAGCTGTCGGAAGCAATATTGTTTATCGACTGCTTCCAACGGCTTGTTATAACCCAATTTCGGCAACCGGACTCCAGCTTTAAATAATACCCTGTTTCCAATGACCGTGCAAACCGTAAATACACTGTCAGAGGCTGCCGATACATTAACAAAAATAACACCCTGCTCAACTAGGTGTAAAACAGGAAAAAGGTGCAAATGCCCCTTTAGGGGCAATGGGTAGTTTAGGAATTTTTAGTGTTAGTTTTTTTATTTTGGGGGTTTGGTGGGTGGGGGGTTTTAGTGTTAGGGGGAACTTAGTTTTTTTTAAAGGTAAAAGAGCTGTTTAACTTAGGGCAATGCCCTACAAAAGGCCCTTTTAAGGGCTATTAGTAGTTTAGTTTAGATTAGGGGTGTTTTTATTTTGGGGGTCTTTTTATTTTCATAGGGATTATGTTTATTTTTTTAATTTTTGATAAGTTTGTTTATTATTTTATGTAATGTTAGACTTTTTTATTTTCTGTAATTTTAGCTTAATTTAAACTTAGTTTTTTATTTTTAAAGTAATGTTAGTTTTTTTATTTTAATTGTAATTTAGGATTATTTCAATTTATGTAATGGGGTTAATTTAGGGGGTGTTAGGTTAGGGGGCTTAGAGATTAGTTATTTGCGTTGTTGGGCTTGGTGGTTTAGGGGTTAATAGATTTATTTGGTTAATTGCAATGTGGGTTATTGGTGGTTTAGGGGTTAATAGTTTAAATAGATAGATTGCGATGTGGGGCATTGTGGATTAGGGGTTAATAGTTTAAATAGTTTGTGATGTGGGGCATTGCGGATTAGGGGTTAACAGTTTAAATAGATAGTTTGCGTTGTGGGGGGGTGGCAGTTTAGAGGCTGTACAGGTATACCTCACTTTACAGCGATTCACAGCGATTCGCTAATACAGCGCTTTGTGGAGCTGAAGTAAAGCCTCCAAGGATTTTGAAACAGTTCTGTACTCATTGTGAGATTGCTAGAAAAGTGAATGGCACCATTTTGTTATGCTTAGTTCACTCTGTTTATAGCATTGCAGTGCAATCTGTGTCTCAGTGCTATAGTCTGGCAAATTTTACTACAGTAATTGTCACTAATTTACAGGTACAGTATTTATTGAATATTAATTGAATACTTGCTGTGCTAGTGTTAAACTAAACATAGCACTAATATATGTTAGTTCAAACATGTTTTCAGGATTTTAAACACTGAAAAGAAAGCTAAAACTGCCTTGTTTCACTTTAAGGCGGTTTTCACTTTACAGCGGGGCTCCGGTCCCTAACCCGCTGTATGAGCGGGGTATACCTGTATATGCGATCGAGTGTAGTGTAAGGTCGGGTTACCATAGTAACCTTTTCAATGGAAACCTGGTACTAAAATGGAGCCACAAATTTACTTTTAGCTGTAGGCCGCTTCGGTAGCTTACGGCACCATTTTTAACGGCTCAATGGAAACAAGCCCTTAGTTTTAAACGGTTTTATACTGGATTTCTATATCAGTATCTGTGCATACTATTCTTTATAGTAGTGTCTATTACATGCAGTTATATGAAAATTGGTGTATACTGTCCCTTTGAGAGTATACAAGAGTGCAGGCAACCCCAGTCTGCACATGTCCAAATAGCAGGGGTGTATTTTGGCCTAGGCAAATAAGGCACTTGCCTAGGGAGGCAGATTTGGGGGGTGGGCAGCACTTTTTGAGTCTCACTACACACACACTCACTACAACCTAGTTTGTGCTATATCTAAATATTTGTGTGTGATTGGTTAGCAAGGGTTCTTTTGCTCTGGGGACAAGAAATTCAGTGAAAAGAATAAACATAAAACAATAGTTGAAGTTTTCATTGCAAAATGACTCATATATGTAGGTTTATAATCATGTAGTTTACAATTTGTGTTTAGTGTCCCTTTAAATTGACAACTTTTTTCTTTAATCTAAAAGAGGGTATTTTAAAATGTATTTCAGTTTTGTTTTGTATTTGAAAAAGATAAAATGTTTCTGTCACAGTTGCAGAAGTTTGTATCTCCTCACCAGTAAATCAGAGGCAGTTGCCTTTACCAGCCAGTGAGGATTAATGGAATACTATAGTATTCAATGGCTTTTACATTATTTCTAGCAAAAAAATAAATCAAAATAAATAAATAAACTATGTCTGACACGTGTACATGATGCTCTTTCTTATGCATGATTTGTGTACAATGATCCTTTAACTAGTATTTAAAATAAGATAAATATAATCAAAATGTTTTGAAAGGGTGTGTAAAAGGACTGCAAAACAGAGGCAAATTTGTTAACACGATAGGTTTAAAAGGATATGAAACCCCAAAAATGATTTTGTGATTCAGACAGAGCATATCATTTTAAGAAAGTTTCTGTTAAAGAGATACCTAGGTAGGCATCTGGAGCACTACATGACAGGAAATAGTGCTACCATCTAGTGCTCTTGCAGATAAATACAATACGCTTACGTCCCTGATTTTCACCAAAAGATACCAAGAGAACGAAGAAAAATTGCTAATAGAAGCAAAGTTGTTTAAAAGTGTAGATTATAGGCCAGATTATAAGCGGCGCACTAACAGTTGCGTGCGAGCCATATCAGGTTTATTGCGGCTGTTTGCACATGTCGGAAGGAGGACTCAAAATACAAGTTGAAAGTAAACGTGTGAGTGCAATCCCGATTCACGCTGGAATGATTACCGCGACCTCAGAGCTGTGGTTAACGGTGTCAAAAAACACATAAAAATACATTACAAAGTACACTTGCTCTCATAATAACACCATCTAATAAAAATTATTTAAAAAAAATATTGCACAAAAAAGTTATAAGAGCTCAAAGATATGAGGTCTCAGGTGTTAGAGAAAAAAGGCAGCAAAGGACTTTAACATAGAGATAAATATACGTCTTGCCAATTGAGATTGCACTATAAAATTATCATACATAGCTAAAAAAAATTGCAATATATTTTCATTATTTATTTTTTCCAAGTGTCCTGTAATTTTCTGAATATTATTCCCCCTCAGTTTCTGTAAAGCTATGGGCCCTACCATGTTGAAACCTAGGTTTCCTTTATCTAATCTCTTCTGCTGAGGACAATTAGGGACTGATAAACTGCAAATAATAGCTGGAGGCTGTATAGGATATAACTACGTTAAAACCCTGATAGATAAAATTACTTTTATTATTGTATGTTTCACACATCCACCATGTACTTTTTATCTACCCACTTTTTATAGAAACTAAAACTTTACACTTATGTATTGAGTATTTAAGCGACTAATATATTTTTTTAAACAACTTTTCGGTATCCTTTAAAGGGATATGACACCCAATTTGTTTCTTTCATGATTCAGATAGAGCATTCAATTTTAAAAAACTTTCCAATCTATTATCTAATTTGTTTCGTTCTCTTGGTACACTTTCTTGAAAAACATACCTTGGTAGGTTCAGGAGCTGCTGATTGAGGGCTGCACATATATGCCTCATGTTATTGGCTCTGCCTTGTGTCATTGCTGTTTCTTCAACAAAGGATACCAAGAGAATGAAGTAATTTAGATAATAGAAGTACATTGGAAATTTGTTTAAGATTTTATTCTCTATCTGATTAATGAAAGAAAACAAATTGGGTTTCATGTCTCTTTAATTATGTATTTTGCCCCTTTTCATGAAATTCCGAGAGCTGCAAATGCCCACTGCTAATTTCTCAAGGCTAGCCCTGCTATATATCGATCCCTAACTGTCTTTAACAGGTAACAGATAACAAAACAGTGCTATATACAGTGTTATACTAACAAGTGTCAGCGGCAGACTCAAGCCCAGATTGGCCCATACAAATAAGGCAAGTGGTGAAGGACATTTGGGTATTGAAAAAACAAATGCAGCAAACAATGTACATTTTTGTCTAATGCTATTCTATAGCAAGACAACAAAAATGTCTTGTAATTACAAGGTGAATTACTGACCCTTTAATATCCATTTAAATATGCAGGTCATTTGCAAAGCAGTGCTTACTTAATTGCTGATATATACTAAGCATGCATAAAATTAGTTTAAAGATGGTCTAAGGTTAAGAAAATAATTATTAAACCTCAAGAAAAATATCTTTTTGCAAGAATATGTACTATTGTAAAATGGATGGTTACAGAACAAAAGGCGATATCTAGGAAATATGTCTCAAATATATAACTATCAGGTAAATTACAAGTTTTGCATTTGTGTTTTAACGCTGAAAAAATGGCCATTTCAGCGTTAAAACAGCAACGCAGCTATTACGAATCTTGTAGGTATAGCTGTCCCGCAAGCCTTTTAGCCTGTAACGCAACGTCAGTCCCGCACTCGAAAAAATTTGTTTTTTTCATGGGATTCCCATAGCGCTGCCATTACAAGTTTTGTAGTGAGGCTAAAAGCTTACGTTACACCCTATACCGACACAATCCGTTTCGCAATCTGAGAGCAGTAGTTATGAGTTTTACGCAACAAAACTGTTACACAAAACTCATAACTAAAGTACTCTAACACCCTAAACCGAGGCCCTCCCGCACTGCAAATACTATATTAAAGTTATTAACCCCTAATCTGCCGCTCCCGACATCGCCGCCACTAATAAAATGTATTAACCCCTATTCTGCCTCTCCCCGACATCATTGCTGCTATACTAAAGTTATTAATCCCTATTCCCCCGCACCCCAACATTACCCACACTATAATAAATATATTAACCCCTATTCAGCCGCTCCCCGACATCGCCGCCACTAAATAAAGTTTTTAACCCCTAAACCTCTGGCCTCCCACATCACTACCACTAAATAAACCTATTAACCCCTAAACCGCTAGCCCCCACATTTCCAAAAACTAAATTAAACTATTAACCCCTAATGTGAACAAAGTTAGTACTCCCTTCTGTAAAGTGGCTGCTAAGCACCCCTCTGTACCTGAGTTGAATTATGGAGAGTTTACTTAAATCACGCTAACACATTACAACTTAGATGTGTGTATGGGACTCACATTCCGCTGGTCTCTGGTGCTCGGTCCTGGGGGAGATGAAACCTGGCTGCTTCCTGCAGCTATACGGCTCCGTCACTCTCTCCCCTCCTCAAGCTACCCGCCGTCTGCGGTCGTGTCCGTGTGCGTGCGTGCGTCTGAGCTCAGCCGGGCTTGTGACATTTCACCCCTGTCGCTGCTCGCTGCTCCTATGCTCTTCTGCGGTATTCCGGTTGGGTGCAGGTAAGGTTATTATCACCGGAGCTCCTGGAAGTTTGATGAAAATCCAATGACCGGAACTCTTTCTTTTCTTCTATTTTCATATTAACCCCTAAACCTAACAACCCCCTAACTTTAAATTAAAATTACAAGATCCCTATCTTAAAATAAATAAAAACTTACCTGGGAGTTTAAACTATAAATTCAACTAACATTACTATTAGACTAAAATTAAAATAACTATCAATTAAATTAATTAAATTACTCATTAAAAAAACCTAACACTACTAAAAAAATTAAATCTACAATTACAAAAAATAATAACGAAATTATCCAAAATAAAAAAATTACACCTAATCTAATAGCCCTATCAAAATAAAAAGCCCCCCCCCAAATAAAAACACCCCCTAGCCTACAATAAACTACCAAAAGCCCTTAAAAGGGCCTTTTGTAGGGCATTGCCCTAAAGAAATCAGCTCTTTTTCCTGAAAAAAAAATACAGAACCCCCAACAGTAAAACCCACCACATTTGAATCCTCAGTGTGCGGCAGACGATCGCATGAAGAAGACCTCCACGTCGGATCGATGGACTTCCGCCTGGACCTCCGCCTTGGACTTCTGCCTTGGACCTCTGCCTCCGCACATTGATCGCTCTGCCTCCACAGAGATGAGAAAGATGCCGGTCCCGAGATGGATGAAGATGGAGCCGCCTGGATGAAGATGGAGCCGCCGGGATGAAGATTGTTCAAGCGGGACTTCAGAAACTGTGAGTACCTAAAGAGGGGTTAGTGTAAGGTTTTTTGGGGTGTTTTTTTTTATTAGGGTTTGGGCTTGTCTTAAAAGAGCTGAATGCCCTTTTAAGGGCAAGAAAAAGAGCTGAATGCCCATACAAATGCCCTTTTCAGGGCAATGGGTAGCTTAGGTTTTTTTAGTTAGGTTTTTTTTATTTTGTGGGTTCTGTGGGTGGGGGTTTGTAATGTTAGGGTATGTTTGTTTTTATTTTTTAGAAAAAGAGCTGATTTCTTTAGGGCAATGCCCTACAAAAGGTCCTTTTTTATTTTTTTGTAATGGTAGTTTTTTATTTTTGTAATATTAGGTTTTAGTGTAAGGCAGCTTAGGTTTTACTTTTATTTCACAGGTAAGTTTGTATTTATTTTAACTAGGTAGTTAGTAAATAGTTAATAACTAATTGCTAACTAGTCTACCTAGTTAAAATAAATACAAACTTAACAAAACCTAAGATAGCTACAATATAACTATTAGTTTTATTTCACAGGTAAATCTGCATTTAGTTTTAAATAGGTATTATTTAGTTAATAATTGTAAGTTTAATTTAGATCTATTTTAATTATGTTAAAGTTAGGAGATGTTAGGTTTAGGGTTATGGTTAGGGTTAGGTTTAGGGTTACGGTTAGGTTTAGGGGTTAATATAGTTTAATTTAGGTTGTGCGATGTGGGGGGCTGGTGGTTTAGGGGTTAATACGTTTATTTAGTGGTAGTGATGTGGGAGGCCAGAGGTTTAGGGGGTTAATAACTTTATTTTGTGGCTGCAATGTCGGGGAGCGGCGGAATAGGGGTTAATAGATTTATTATAGTGTAGGCGATGTTGGGGTGCGGGGGAATAAGGGTTAATACCTTTATTATAGTGGCAGCGATATCGGAAGTGGCAGATTAGGCGTTATTAGATTTATTTTGGTGGCGGTATCGGAGCGGCAGATTAGGGGTTAATACCATTATGTAGGTGGCGGCGATGTCGGGGGCAGCAGATTGGGGGTGTTTAGACTTGGGGTTTATGTTAGGGTGTTAGGTTTAAACGTAACTTTTTTTTCTCCATAGACATCAATGGGGCTGAGTTACGGAGCTTTTCATTCCGGGCTTCAGGTGTTTTTTTCTAACACTCTCTCCCCATTGATGTCTATGGGGAAAGCATGCACGAGCATATCAAAGCAGCGCTTGTATTTTGTGTGGTATGGAGCTCAACCCAATCATATCGCACGCACAAGCTGACTTTTTCAAAACTCGTATTGGCAGTGCTATGGAGGGTGAAATAACGCAACTTTTGTTGCGTTTCTTTCGCACCCTCTATACCTCAAAACTTGTAATCTACCTGAATGTCTTTCTGACAATAAAAAAAAAAAGTGTCCTTCATTTTGTTCTTTATCCCCCTCCCCTCAAACCATAAACAAACATTTTCTAGACCCCTAACAACATAATACAACAGTTGTATCAATTCAAAAAAACTTCATATAAATTAAATAATTAGCCTTTGCTTCAGTTTTAATCAGTTATCTGGAAGTCACTAAGGCCTAGATTTAGAGTTTGGCGGTAGCCGTGAAAACCAGCGTTAGAGGCTCCTAACGCTGGTTTTAGGCTACCGCCGGTATTTGGAGTCAGTCAGTAGTTAAGAGCTTTCTGGGCTAACGCCGGTTCATAAAGCTCTTAACTACTGTGCTCTAAAGTACACTAACAGCCATAAACTACCTATGTATCCCTAAACCGAGGTCCCCCCACATCGCCGCCACTCGATTAAATATTTTTAACCCCTAATCTGCCGACCGCCACCTACGTTATACTTATGTACCCCTAATCTGCTGCCCCTAACACCGCCAACCCCTATATTATATTTATTAACCCCTAATCTGCCCCCCTCAACGTCGCCTCCACCTGCCTACACTTATTAACCCCTAATCTGCCGAGCGGACCGCACCGCTACTATAATAAAGTTATTAACCCCTAATCCGCCTCACTCCCGCCTCAATAACCCTATAATAAATAGTATTAACCCCTAATCTGCCCTCCCTAACATCGCCGACACCTAACTTCAATTATTAACCCCTAATCTGCCGACCGAATCTCGCCGCTACTGTAATAAATGGATTAACCCCTAAAGCTAAGTCTAACCCTAACACCCCCCTAAGTTAAATATAATTTAAATCTAACAAAATAAATTAACTCTTATTAAATAAATTATTCCTATTTAAAGCTAAATACTTACCTGTAAAATAAACCCTAATATAGCTACAATATAAATTATAATTATATTATAGCTATTTTAGGATTTATATTTATTTTACAGGTAACTTTGTATTTATTTTAACCAGGTACAATAGCTATTAAATAGTTAAGAACTATTTAATAGCTAAAATAGTTAAAATAATTACAAATTTACCTGTAAAATAAATCCTAACCTAAGTTACAATTAAACCTAACACTACACTATCAATAAATAAATTAAATAAAATACCTACAATTACCTACAATTAAACCTAACACTACACTATCAATAAATGAATTAAATACAATATCTACAAATAAATACAATTAAATAAACTAACTAAAGTACAAAAAATAAAAAAGAACTAAGTTACAAAAAATAAAAAAATATTTACAAACATTAGAAAAATATTACAACAATTTTAAACTAATTACACCTACTCTAAGCCCCCTAATAAAATAACAAAGCCCCCCAAAATAAAAAAATACCCTACCCTATTCTAAATTACAAAAGTTCAAAGCTCTTTTACCTTACCAGCCCTGAACAGGGCCCTTTGCGGGGCATGCCCCAAGAAATTCAGCTCTTTTGCCTGTAAAAAAACACATACAATACCCCCCCAACATTACAACCCACCACCCACATACCCCTAATCTAACCCAAACCCCCCTAAATAAACCTAACACTAAGCCCCTGAAGATCTTCCTACCTTGTCTTCACCTCACCGAGTATCACACCGATCTGTCCTGGCTCCGATATCTTCATCCAACCCAAGCGGGGGATAGACATCCATCATCCAACGGCTGAAGAAGTCCAGAAGAGGGTCCAAAGTCTTCATCCTATCCGGGAAGAAGAGTAGATCCGGACCGGCAACCATCTTCTTCCAAGCGGCATCTTCTATCTTCATCCGATGAGGACCGGCTCCATCGTGAAGACTTCCAGCGCGGACCGATCTTCTTCCGACGACGTCCAACTGAAGAATGACGGTTCCTTTAATGGACGTCATGCAAGATGGCGTCCCTAGAATTCCGATTGGCTGATAGGATTCTATCAGCCAATCGGAATTAAGGTAGGAAAATTCTGATCGGAACAGCCAATAGAATGCGAGCTCAATCTGATTGGCTGATCGGATCAGCCAATCGGATTGAACTTGATTCTGATTGGCTGATTCCATCCTACCTTAATTCCGGTAACTTAGTTCTTTTTTATTTTTTGTACTTTAGTTAGTTTATTTAATTGTATTTATTTGTAGATATTGTATTTAAATCATTTATTGATAGTGTAGTGTTAGGTTTAATTGTAGGTAATTGTAGGTATTGTATTTAATTTATTTATTGATAGTGTAGTGTTAGGTTTAATTGTAACTTAGGTTAGGATTTATTTTACAGGTAATTTTGTAATTATTTTAACTATTTTAGCTATTAAATAGTTCTTAACTATTTAATAGCTATTGTACCTGGTTAAAATAAATACAAAGTTACCTGTAAAATAAATATAAATCCTAAAATAGCTATAATATAATTATAATTTATATTGTAGCTATATTAGGATTTATTTTACAGGTAAGTATTTAGCTTTAAATAGGAATAATTTATTTAATAAGAGTTAATTAATTTCGTTAGATTTAAATTATATTTAACTTAGGGGGGGTGTTAGTGTTAGGGTTAGACTTAGCTTTAGGGGTTAATACATTTATTAGAATAGCGGTGAGCTCCAGTCGGCAGATTAGGGGTTAATGTTTGAAGTTAGGTGTCGGCGATGTTAGGGAGGGCAGATTAGGGGTTAATACTATTTATTATAGGGTTAGTGAGGCGGATTAGGGGTTAATAACTTTATTATAATAGCGGTGCGGTCCGCTCGGCAAATTAGAGGTTAATAAGTGTAGGCAGGTGGAGGCGACGTTGTGGGGGGCAGATTAGGGGTTAATAAATATAATATAGGGGTCGGCGATATTAGGGCAGCAGATTAGTGGTACATAGGGATAATGTAAGTAGCGGCGGTTTACGGAGCGGGAGATTAGGGGTTAATAATAATATGCAGGGGTCAGCGATAGCGGGGGCGGCAGATTAGGGGTTAATAAGTGTAAGGTTAGGGGTGTTTAGACTCGGGGTACATGTTAGGGTGTTAGGTGCAGACGTAGGAAGTGTTTCCCCTAGCAAACAATGGGGCTGCGTTAGGAGCTGAACGCAGCTTTTTTGCAGGTGTTAGGTTTTTTTTCAGCTCAAACAGCCCCATTGTTTTCTATGGGGGAATCGTGCACGAGCACGTTTTTGAAGCTGGCCGCGTCTGTAAGCAACTCTGGTATCGAGAGTTGCAGTGGCGTTAAATATGCCTGTACGCTCCCTTTTTGGAGCCTAACGCAGCCATTCTGTGAACTCTCAATACCAGAGGTATTTAAAAGGTGCGGCCAGAAAAAAAGCCAGCGTTAGCTACGCGGGTCGTTACCGACAAAACTCTAAATCTAGCCGTAAAACTGTTAAGAAGTTTAGTTTGAATCTCCATTCTTAAAGGGACACTGAACCCAATTTTTTTCTTTTGTGAGTCAGATAGAGCAGCAATTTTAAGCAACTTTCTAATTTACTCCTATTATCAATTTTTCTTCGTTCTCTTGCTATCTTTATTTGAAAAAGAAGGCATCTAAGCAATTTTTTTAGTTCAAACCCTGGACAGCACTTGTTTATTGGTGGGTGAATTTATCCACCAATCAGCAAGAACAACCCAGGTTTTTCACCAAAAATGGGCCAGCATCTAAACTTACATTCTTGCTTTTCAAATAAAGATACCAAGAGAATGAAGAAAATGTGATAATATAAGTAATTTAGAAAGTTGCTTAAAATTGCATGCTCTACCTGAATCACGAAAGAAAAAAAATTGGGTTCAGTGTCCCTTTAACCCCTTAGTGACCAGACCACTTTTCAATTTGTTGACCATCTGGGACCAAGGCTATTTTTGCATTTCTGCGATGTTTGTGTTTAACTGTTATTTTCCTCTTATTCATCTACTGTACCCATACATATTATATACCGTTTTCTCGCCATTAAATGGACTTTCTAAAGATACCATTATTTTCATCATATCTTATAATTTACTATAAAAAATTATAAAATATTAGGAAAAAATGAAAAAAAAAACACTTTTTCTAACTTTGAGCCCCAAAATCTCTAACACATCTACAACCACCATAAAATACCAATGCTAAACAGTTTCTAAATTTTGTCTTGAGTTTAGAAATACCCAATGTTTACATGTTCTTTGCTTTTTTTGCAAGTTATAGGGCAATAAGTACAAGTAGCACTTTGCTATTTCAAAACCATGTTTTTTCAAAATTGGCGATAGTTACATTGTAACACCAATATCTGTCAGGAATCCCTGAATAACCCTTTAAATGTATATATTTTTTAAAAGAAGACAACCTAAGGTATTAAACTTGGGGTATTTTGACTTTTTTCATGCAACCATTTTACCACCAATCTATGCCAAAATTTTTGGGGGAAAAAAATAATTTGATTTTTTAACAAATAACAATTTAAGAATACATTTACTGATAACATGTTAAGGGTTACTGCCAAATAACACCCTAATATGTCTTCAGTAGCATCTCCTCGGTACAGTGATACCACCCATGTATAGGTGTGTTGGGTTCTCTGTGGGCTAAAAGCCCTTATTTTTAGAGAGCGCATTCCAGTTTTTCAACTTGGAATTTTCACATCGGTCATCATTCACCCATGTCCTATTTGGGACATTTCTGAAGCTGGCCAATTGAATTTACCCCTATCAAACCATATATTTTTGAAAAGTAGACACCCTAGGGTATTTAAAATGCTGGTATTTTAACACTTTCCGTGCACTAATTCAACCACTAGTCTTTGTCAAACTTTAGGGTAGTTATTTTTTTGTGTTATTTTTCACACACATTGTATTTTAGGCATGTATTTTCAGTTCCTGTCATGTGTTACTGCCAAAAAACACCTCAATATGTGTTCAACAACATCTCCTGAGTACAGTGATACCACCTATGTATAGGTGTGTCGGGTTCTCTGAGGGCTAAATGTCCTTATTTTTAGGTAGCGCATTCCAGTTTTTCAACTTGGAATTTTCACATCGGTCATCATGCACCCATGTCCTATTTGGGACATTTCTGAAGCTGGCCAATGGAATTTACCCCCATCAAACCATATATTTTTGAAAAGTAGACACCCTAGGGTATTTCAAATGCTGGTATTTTAACACTTTCCATGCACTAATTCAACCACTAGTCTTTGTCAAACTTTTGGGTAGTCATTTTTTTGTGTTATTTTTCACACACATTGTACTTTAGGCATGTATTTTCAGTTCCTGTTATTTGTTACTGCCAAAAACACCTCAAAATGTGTTCAACAATATCTCCTGAGTACAGTGATACCACCTATGTATAGGTGTGTCGGGTTCTCTGGGGGCTAAATGGCCTTATTTTTAGGTAGCGCATTGCAGTTTTTCAACTTGGAATTTTCACATCGGTCATCATGCACCCATGTCCTATTTGGGACATTTCTGAAGCTGGCCAATGGAATTTACTGCCATCAAACCTAATATTTTTGAAAAGTAGACACCCTAGGGTATTTCAAATGCTGGTATTTTAACAGTTTCCATACACTAATTCAACCACTAGTCTTTGTCAAACTTTTGGGTAGTCATTTTTTTGTGTTATTTTTCACACACATTGTACTTTAGGCATGTATTTTCAGTTCCTGTTATGTGTTACTGCCAAAAACCACCTCAATATGTGTTCAACAACATCTCCTGAGTACAGTGATACCACCTATGTATACGTGTGTCGGGTTCTCTGGGGGCTAAATTGCCTTATTTTTAGGTAGCGCATTCCAGTTTTTCAACTTGGAATTTTCACATCGGTCATCATGCACCCATGTCCTATTTGGGACATTTCTGAAGCTGGCCAAAGGAATTTACCCCCATCAAACCATATATTTTTGAAAAGTAGACACCCTAGGGTATTTCAAATGCTGGTATTTTAACACTTTCCATGCACTAATTCAACCACTAGTCTTTGTCAAACTTTTGGGTAGTCATTTTTTTGTGTTATTTTTCACACACATTGTACTTTAGGCATGGATTTTCAGTTCCTGTTATTTGTTACTGCCAAAAACACCTCAATATGTGTTCAACAATATCTCCTGAGTACAGTGATACCACCTATGTATAGGTGTGTCGGGTTCTCTGGGGGCTAAATGGCCTTATTTTTAGGTAGCGCATTCCAGTTTTTCAACTTGGAATTTTCACATCGGTCATCATGCACCCATGTCCTATTTGGGACATTTCTGAAGCTGGCCAATGGAATTTACCGCCATCAAACCTAATATTTTTGAAAAGTAGACACCCTAGGGTATTTCAAATGCTGGTATTTTAACAGTTTCCATACACTAATTCAACCACTAGTCTTTGTCAAACTTTTGGGTAGTCATTTTTTTGTGTTATTTTTCACACACATTGTATTTTAGGCATGTATTTTCAGTTCCTGTTATGTGTTACTGCCAAAAACCACCTCAATATGTGTTCAACAACATCTCCTGAGTACAGTGATACCACCTATGTATACGTGTGTCGGGTTCTCTGGGGGCTAAATGGCCTTATTTTTAGGTAGCGCATTCCAGTTTTTCAACTTGGAATTTTCACATCGGTCATCATGCACCCATGTCCTAATTGGGACATTTCTGAAGCTGGCCAATGGAATTTACCCCCATCAAACCATATATTTTTGAAAAGTAGACACCCTAGGGTATTTCAAATGCTGGTATTTTAACACTTTCCATGCACTAATTCAACCACTAGTCTTTGTCAAACTTTTGGGTAGTCATTTTTTTTTGTTATTTTTCACACACATTGTACTTTAGGCATGTATTTTCAGTTCCTGTTATGTGTTACTGCCAAAAACCACCTCATATGCGTTCAACAACATCTCCTGAGTACAGTGATACCACCTATGTATAGGTGTGTCGGGTTCTCTGGGGGCTAAATTGCCTTATTTTTAGGTAGCGCATTCCAGTTTTTCAACTTGGAATTTTCACATCGGTCATCATGCACCCATGTCCTAATTGGGATATTTCTAAAGCTGGCCAATGGAATTTACCCCCAATCAAACCATATATTTTTGAAAAGTAGACACCCTAGGGTATTTCAAATGCTGGTATTTTAACACTTTCCATGCACTAATTCAACCACTAGTCTTTGTCAAACGTTTGGGTAGTAATTTTTTTGTGTTATTTTTCACACACGTTGTACTTTAGGCATGTATTTTCAGTTCCTGTTATGTGTTACTGCCAAAAACTACCTCAATATGTGTTCAACAACATCTCCTGAGTACAGTGATACCACCTATGTATAGGTGTGTTCTCTGGGGGATAAATGGCCTTATTTTTAGGTAGCGCATTCCAGTTTTTCAACTTGGAATTTTCACATCGGTCATCATGCACCCATGTCCTATTTGGGACATTTCTGAAGCTGGCCAATGGAATTTACCCCCATCAAACCATATATTTTTGAAAAGTAGACACCCTAGGGTATTTCAAATGCTGGTATTTTAACAGTTTCCATGCACTAATTCAACCACTAGTCTTTGTCAAACTTTTGGGTAGTAATTTTTTTGTGTTATTTTTCACACACATTGTACTTTAGGCATGTATTTTCAACAACAAACATATGTTTTCAACAACATCTCATGAGTACAGTGATACTACCCATGTATAGGTGTGTCGGGTTCTCTGGGGGCTAAAAGGCCTTATTTATAGGTAGCGCATTCCAGTTTTTCAACTTGGAATTTTCACATTGGTCATCATGCACCCATGTCCTATTTGGGACATTTCTGAAGCTGGCCAATGGAATTTACCCCCATCAAACCATATATTTTTGAAAAGTAGACACCCTAGGGTTTTTCAAATGCTGATATTTTAACACTTTCCATGCACTAATTCAACCACTAGTCTTTGTCAAACTTTTGGGTAGTCATTTTTTTGTGTTATTTTTCACACACATTGTACTTTAGGCATGTATTTTCAGTTCCTGTTATGTGTTACTGCCAAAATATATACAGATATATAACATTATAAAGAGGTTCCCTCTGCCTCACACACAGCCCCCTCCCCAGTTCTTTATATACAGATATATAACATTATAAAGAGGTTCCCTCTGCCTCACACACAGCCCCCTCCCCAGTTCTTTATATACAGATATATAACATTATAAAGAGGTTCCCTCTGCCTCACACACATCCCCTCCCCAGTTCCTTATATACAGATATATAACATTATAAAGAGGTTCCCTCTGCCTCACACACATCCCCCTCCCCAGTTCCTTATATACAGATATATAACATTATAGAGCTTCCCTCTGTCTCTCACACACACTTTCCCTCTGACACACACACATCAGTTCCTGCTTCTTTATAAGCACATAAACCCATGCACACACCTTCTTCAGCACAGTATATACAGATATATACCAGTATAGGAAAGATGTTTTTTTCTATTTCCAGTTGAGCACTAAGATTATGGCATCTAGCTCCCATCCAGCTAAAGGACCTGTGATGTTATGACTGCTGCGACCACATGGCTACTGTGACATCACTGGTCCTTTGGCTTATTAGGAACAAGCTGTTAGGTTATGTTAGTTAACAATAAGTGCATGCTTCTCTGTGCTATTTAAATTTTTCTCTCTACAGGGATGAGAAGCCAGTAGTCTCTGCAGCTACTCAAGTGTCTGGGAAGTCTAATATTAGCAGACATAATTGGACTGCTGCACCTTGATCTTCCACTAGGTTAATCCCCTGCATGACAATCTAGCACATCATCTTTGCGTGGGCCGTCTTCTTTCTGACACTTTCACTGATGATATGAAGCCTTCCCTGCCCGGCCAGCTCACGAATAGGGGGTAAAAAATAAAATTATTACAAGTAGTACTTACCATAACTAACCGCCGGGCAGGTCCTTCTTCTCATCAGCTCAGCTAGTCTTCTTGAGACACTCAGCACAGTGTCTTCACACCGACCAACCGTCCATCACAGGTCACACTGACAGTCTGACTCAGTCACAGTGCACACATGACTCCACCGCAATCTTCTCACTGTTCCCACGCCAGCAGCAACACGCGCCTCCTCCAGGCTCCACAGGAAGAGTGAGTCAGATAGTAAGTCACGTGATGACACTGAGCAGACCTGATTGGCTCCCAAGTCCCGAGGCTGCTTGGAAAAAAAGCCTCTATAGGGAGCGTATGTGCCGGCCCGCAAGCAGCTTAAGCAGCACCACTGGGTGGCGCTAGCTTGCGGCACATTCATTAGGCTAGCAAGCCATCCATGTTGCGCAAAGGAGAAGGACAGCTGTATGGCTCACTTCCTCTCCTTCATTGTGCAACATGGATCACTCTGGAGTTGGGGGGGGTTAGATTAATGCAAAATTTGCATCCAAAGTCATAACACTTTATTTTTTAATAAAATAATTATTAAAACCTTTTTTCCTTCATTTAACCTGCCTCCTATGAGGGCACGTCACTGCCATGTATAGGTGTGTTGGGTTCTCTGGGGGCTAAAAGGCCTTATTTTTAGGAAGCCCATTCCATTTTTTCCACTTTGAATTTTCACATCCCATGCACCCATGTCCTATTTAAGACATTTCTGAAGCCGGCCAATGTAATTTACCTCAATCAAACCATATATTTTTGAAAAGTAGACTTCCTAGGGTATTTCAAATGCAGGTATTTTAACACTTTCTATGCACTAATTCAACCACTAGTCTTTGTCAAACTATTGGGCATTCATATTTTTGTGCTATTGTTCACATACATTGTACTTTAGACATGGATTCACAGCTCCTGTTATGTGTTACTACCAAAGAAGACACCAATATGTGGTCACCAACATCTCCTGAGTTCAGTGATACCACCTATGCATAGGTTTGGTGGCTTGTTTGGGGGGTGCAATGCCAAATGTCTGACATGCGTTTGTGATTTTTTTTCAAATTTAACATATTTTCTTTGCCTATCGTCTTTTTGGGCGGTCTTTTAACATACCCCAATTTATTTGTTTTCCATGAATGTGCATATATTTGAAAAGTTGACACCCCAAGGTATTGTATATAGTGTGCTTTGATGCCTTTGAAGCAACCGTTTTAGCCCAAAAAATTGGAGAAAGTGTATGGTGGTTATTTTTCAATTTTAATTTTTACAGACACATTGCTTTTTGACTATGATTTAGGAGAGACTGTTGTAAGTTATTGCAAAAGAATACTTCAGGCTGTTTTCTGCAAGGCACCCTGAGTACACCTATGCCCCCCATGCATAGGTTTGCCAGGATTTTGGGAAGGTTATGTTACAATTTTATGACTTGTGATTTTAGTTATTAACAATGAGAGTATTTCTTCTGATAGGCCTATCTTTAGTTTGTGGCCTATCGCATACCCCACTTTTATTTATTGCCATGAAAGTGTATATTTTTGAAATGTCGACACCCCAAGGTATTGTATATGGTGTGCTTTGATGCCTTTGAAGCGTTTTAGCCCAAAAAATTGGAGAAAGTATATGGTGGTAATTTTTCAATTTTCATTTTTACAGACACATTGCTTTTTGACTATGATTTAGGAGAGACTGTTGTAAGTTATTACAAAAACATACTTCAGGTTGTTTTTTGCAAGGCACCCTGAGAACACCTATGTCCCCCATGCATAGGTTTGACAGGGGTTTTGGTTAAAAAAAAAATAAAACAGGCCCAATTTTAGAAAAAAATAGAGTAGTGAAATGTAAAAATCTGGCACAGTAAAAGTAAAAAAAAAAACCCCATCTAACAGTAAACATAACCAAATATATATATATATATATATATATATATAAAACACCAAATGTATTTTTTTTTTTTTAAATTGACCATTGTATGGTACCGCTTGAAGCTGTCCCCAATGCAGAGTGCAGGCTGTCCAGGGCAATCAGGACAGTGATATATGGTGTCCCTTCTCTTCCCCCTATTGGTACAGACTCTGCATTTTTTTTGTGGTTTCTGTTTGCGGCAGTAGGGAGGATTTTAAAAATAAAATGAGTAGCCCCAACTCTGCTCTCTACCATCACCGCCCGGGGAGCAAATGCATCATGGTACAAAATCCCAGTAATAATCTGGAGCTGAAACTGTAAAAAAGTTTTTTTAACTCTGGGGTTTGCTTTTTTGAACAACAAAAAAGCGTTGCGGGTTGCAATCTGCATTAGGTAAATTGCAACCTTTTTGTACCAGGCCCTTGTCTTCCGCATAATTAGGTAGGGCTGCAGCAGCTGATCAGCCAGATCAACCCCACCCATATGCCGGTTATAAGACTTGATGCACACTGGCTTCCTTATGATCTCAGCTCTGCCACGTACAGAAACCGCCACTGTCCTCTCTGTGTGGATGGTGGTAAGAAGGTATACATCCTTCTTGTCTCTGTACTTAAGTGCCAACAGCTCCTCTTGGCGCAGAGCTGAGGTCTCCCCCCTTCGTAGCCGGGTGCGTAAAAGTTGTCCTGGGAAACCTGCGCGGTTCTTTTTAATTGTACCGCAAGCTACTGTATCAAAGCAATACAGTAGCTTGAACAAAAGGACACTTGTATAAAAATTGTCTAAGTACAAGTGATACCCTTTGTTCATTAGGGGTAATATCAGGTCCCAGACAATCTTGCCAGTGGTTCCCATATGTTCTGGGCAACCTGGAGGGTCAAGGTGGCTATCCTTTCCCTCATACACCCGGAAGGCCTGAGTATACCCAGTCTCGCTGTCACAGAGCTTATACACCTTTACCCCATATCTGGAGCGTTTGGAAGGAATATACTGCTTGAATCCCAGCCTTCCCTTATACTTCATTAGGGATTCATCAACGCATATATTCCTTCCAGGTGTATAAGCCTCTGCAAACCTGGCAGAAAAGTGGGTTATCAGGGGGCGGATTTTATACAGCCTGTCAAATTGGGGATGCTCCCTAGGGGGGCACAGGCTGTTGTCGCTGAGGTGCATGAAATGCAGAATCATTTCATACCTCTTCCTCGACATAGTCTGGGAGAAAATGGGGGTAGAGCAGATGGGGCTACTGCTGCAGTAGGAGCGGATGGAGGGTTTCTTTATGATGCCCATCAGCATAGTCAATGCCCAGAATTTTTTGAATTCTGTCACATTGATGGGGGCCCATTGCTGCTTTGCCAAATATGTTCCAGGCTTTGCAGCACGGAACTGATGGGCATATAAATTAGTTTGGGCGACAATGTTCCCCAATATATCATCGCCCAGAAACACTTCCAGAAACTGCTGGGGGCTAAAACCTTCCACATCTATATTTATGCCAGCATTTGCTGTGAAAGGTGGGATATCTGGCCTCTGAAGATGAGGCGTTACCCACTCTTCAGCAGCAATGGCAGCAACACGCCTCCTTCTGGCAGGGGGGCTAGCAGGGGGGCTGGCAGGGGGGGGGGGTAGCAGGGGGGCTGGCAGGGGGGCTAGCAGCCACAGATACATCACTATCAGTTGAGACTGCATCTAGTGATGTATCTGAGCACATGGCAGGGTCAAAATTGGGGTCTGAGTCAGAAATAGAGGCATCTGACTCTGACGCAAGGATGGCATACGCCTCCTCAGCACTATATCTTTTCTGTGACATTTTTGTATCTGTCACAGAAAACAATTACTAAAAAAAAATAAATTAACTAAATTAATTAACTAAATTAACTAGCAAAAAAGTACAGCTATGCTACTGCCAGTGATTTATAGCGATCACTGGCAAGCTAGGGGTTAATGGCTCTGAAAATTAAATTAAATTAACTAAATGTTTCTGAAAAGAGCCTTTGGGTTTTTAAAAAATTACAACAACAAAATTAACCCCTAAAAAAATGCACAGACAGCAAAAAAGTACAGCTATGCAACTGCCAGTGATTTATAGCGATCACTGGCAAGCTAGGGGTTAATGGCTCTGAAAATTAAATTAACTAAATGTTTCTGAAAAGAGCCTTTGGGTTTTTAAAAAATTACAACAACAAAATTAACCCCTAAAAAAATGCACAGACAGCAAAAAAGTACAGCTATGCAACTGCCAGTGATTTATAGCGATCACTGGCAAGCTAGGGGTTAATGGCTCTGAAAATTAAATTAACTAAATGTTTCTGAAAAGAGCCTTTGGGTTTTTAAAAAATTACAACAACAAAATTAACCCCTAAAAAAATGCACAGACAGCAAAAAAGTACAGCTATGCAACTGCCAGTGATTTATAGCGATCACTGGCAAGCTAGGGGTTAATGGCTCTGAAAATTAAATTAACTAAATGTTTCTGAAAAGAGCCTTTGGGTTTTTAAAAAATTACAACAACAAAATTAACCCCTAAAAAAATGCACAGACAGCAAAAAAGTACAGCTATGCAGCTGCCAGTGATTTATAGCGATCACTGGCAAGCTAGGGGTTAATGGCTCTGAAAATTAAATTAAATTAACTAAATGTTTCTGAAAAGAGCCTTTGGGTTTTTAAAAAATTACAACAACAAAATTAACCCCTAAAAAAAATGCACAGACAGCAAAAAAGTACAGCTATGCAACTGCCAGTGATTTATAGCGATCACTGGCAAGCTAGGGGTTAATGGCTCTGAAAATTAAATTAAATTAACTAAATGTTTCTGAAAAGAGCCTTTGGGTTTTTAAAAAATGACAACAACAAAATTAACCCCTAAAAAAATGCACAGACAGCAAAATGCAGCAAAAAAAGTGCACCTATGCTACTGCCAGTGATATATAGTGATCCTTTGGTTCTATATTTTTTAACAAATAAAAGAAATAAATCTCTCTCTCCAACAAAATGGCAAGTGAGGAGAGGGAGGGAGATCCACACTGATCATAGTCAATATTTACAAATATTGACATGATCAGACAAATGGAAATGGGGTATTTTATTATTATTATTTTTTTAGGGTGGGAGGCTCAGATTGGGTGACCCTAGCTTGCCCCTATGATGATGCAGGCTAGGGACACCCCCAGAGGCCCCATGATGCACTGGGCATCGCCATCTTGGATGCCTAGTGAAGGGGGAGGGGGGGGGGCTATTTGGGCTTCTTTTTTTTTTTATCCGTTTTTTTATTTTTATTTTTTATTTATTATTTGATAACTAACTAAGTGCCTCAACCCACTGAGGCACTTAGAACACAAGCAGAGCATCGGAAGCGTGTCCGATCGCTTCCGATGCTCTGAAACACTGCCGGGCTCCACGTGGAGCGAAACCGGAAGTGATCACTCGTGGGGGAGTGATCAATCCGGTCCCGGCACTCGGGAACAGTATTGCAGGATGCCTAGACATCAAGGCAAGCCTGCAATACTGTTAGAGCAGCTGGAAGCGATTTCGATCGCTTCCAGTGCTCTGTTTAACCGACGACGTATGCCATACGTCCTCGGTCGTTAAGTGCTTTTTTTTGAGGACGTATGGCATACGTCGTCAGTCGTTAAGGGGTTAAGCCTCGGCCTTCCCCTGGGACTCCCTTCTCTGGTTCTGTTCATGCTGGTAACAGTTATTTAGGTCACCTCCCTTTATCTAGACCGTATTGAAATTTCAGCCACTAGTCTCCTCTCAATTTATTCATTTAAATATATATTCTAAATTCCTGAATATATATATTAATTCTACAATTGCAATGATTAATATACAATAAACCCCTCACATTTTTCCTTAAAAAAAACTGACTCTCGATTTTTGATCCCCTATGATATAAAACTGTTCTATGGTCAGTTGATGTAACAGAGAGTGTTTCAACTGTCTAAATGTGGGTGGTTTAATTAGCCTTAAAGGGACAGAAAAGTCATAATTAGACATTTGTGATTTAGACAAACAAGATAATAAAGCAAATTTGATAATAGAAGTAAACTGGAAAGTTTTTTTTAAATCATGAAAGAAAAATTTCAGGTTTCATGTCCCTTTAAGTATTTATTTTTGTTGCCAAAAGTATAGTATTATATGTTAATAACTTCTGTTTCCCTAGCTTGGCTGAGAGGTCTAAGAATATTATTGCCTTCTCATCGAACTGGAATGTGACATTACAAGACGTATTCAGCCATCTGTCTGTCATAGCCTAGAATTTAATTAAACACTAACAAGGTGTAACAAATCGGGGTCAGCATATTGACATTTTGCACATACATTAGGGTAATCTAACCCAAAATGCTCTAATGCATTAGAACAATTTATTATTGCAATATTGCTTGCATATAAATTTGTACCTAACCCCTGCAAACTGGGAGCTAGCTGAACACATCTGCTGAGCTATTGACAAGAGGCATATGTATGTACCCACCAATCACTACCTAGCTCCCAGTAATGCAGTGCTGCTGCTTCTGATGCTTAACTAGGTATATTTTTTAAATAATGCCAAGAAAATAATGTACATTTGATAACAGAGGAAAATTGAAAGTTTCTTTAAATTGTATTCTCTATCTGAATCACGCTATATTTTTATTTATACTTTTTATTACTTTTATGTCCCTTTAAGTGCTGGAGCATTTTTAGATATTCGTATTGTGATTGGGAATATACGGCAGTAGCTGTCTCTACTAATATATTAAACATATGTATAAGTGCACTAAAAAGATGTGATCATATTTATGTCTTTATGCACCTGTGTTGACACAAGTTTTCCTTTAAATAAAGATATCATTTCTATTTTACTTCTATTATCAAATGTAAGCTCAGGGGTGTGCATGTGTCTAGAGCTCTATATGGCAGCAGTTTTGGCAAGAATGCTATCCATTTACAAGAGCACTAGAGGGCAGCACTATTTCCTGTCATATAGTGCTCTAGTCGCCTACCTAGGTATCTCTTCAACAAAGAATACAATGTGAACAAAGCTAATTTGATTATAGAAGTAAACTGGAAAGATTTTTCTTTAAATTGAATGCTCTGTCTAAATCACAAAATTAAAATTGTGGTTTTGAAAATGACAGTAAGGGCTCCATGTACTAAGAGGCGGGCGGACAGCTTCTTAACTCGCAAAGCTGTCCGCCCGCCTCCGCTACACACGGGCAGCGGATCTATTGATCCGCTTGCCCGTATGTATCATTACACACTCAGCGGAGTGTGTAATGCCCGCCCCTTCAGTCGCGCGACCAATCACGCGACTGAAGGGGCTGTCAATCACCGAGAGCGAGCGAGCTCTCGGTGATTTTGCTTCGCCACCTAAGAGGTGGCGTAGGGTGTAGGAAGCAGCGGTCTAATGACCGCTGCTTCTTACATTGCGGGAAGCAGGCTCGCATATGCGAACCTGCCCCGCAAAGGCTCCGGAGCAGCTTTCGCTGCTTCGTACATGGAGCCCTAAGTGCATGTCTTAAAAACTGATCTCTGGGATAAAAGCTCACTGACTGATACAGGTCTATTTGTGTGCAGTGACACACCTCTCATTACCTTACACTCTTGAGTGGAATCTGACAAATCATTATATATTGTTCCTCCATTACATCATCTTTCCTTCCCTGATACCAACAGCACTGCCTCAGCATGTTGCTAGCTCACTAATGATGACTCTTAGTGATCAACACAAAACAATAGGCTTGATTTGTTGAGGGATGTTATTGTAAAGGCGATGATGAGCTTTACCTATACATGTGACTCATGTATAGATAGCAG
Source organism: Bombina bombina (assembly GCF_027579735.1). Classification (NCBI taxonomy): domain Eukaryota; kingdom Metazoa; phylum Chordata; class Amphibia; order Anura; family Bombinatoridae; genus Bombina; species Bombina bombina. The sequence goes on from NC_069499.1 coordinate 1,068,389,661, forward strand.
GTGTTAAAAAGTGCCCAATACATTATATCTCTCATATGAAAGGAGAACCTATTGTTTAAAGGGCCATTGTAGTCGTTTTTGATGTAAGTATTATTCAATAGTTTAATATGTGCATAAAATGTTACTTATATATACTTATTAAATGTTTTTCAGTGTTTTAAAGGTAATTTTCTTACAAATTTATTTATATAAAATCACTGAATCAGTTCCCAATGATGATCAAGTCGTTTGACCGAGATGGAATTCAGAGCAGAGACTGCATCTAGCTCCTCACAGCTGCTGCAAAGAAGTGCAGGTTGCTAGATGTCACTCAAAATCCAAACTGTTCCCCCTGTGTACGCTCAGGAGAGCGCCGATCGACAGTGGTTGCTATAGCAAGCTTTGAAGCGTCCTGCAGAGCTGATAACTCTCTGCATAAAAAGAGCTTCACTGGGTGAATTTTTTTTAGTAGCTGTTTATTTTTTTGCTTGGCATTTGGATTGTATTTATTCATCAGAGACTTTACTCAAATAGCTCCTTTGAAAGTTGGGTCAGTCTTTTTTCAAGAAAGTCTCTAATGATTATTGAAACGATAGCAGAGGAACTGGTTTCCCTTATCAACGTATACACCAGACCTGCTAGCGTGTCAGTTTCGTCAATGTACTGTAGCCGGTGTTCTAAAAGAAGTTGTATGTCGCATAGGAATACGCGACCTATGACACTTCTGGTGACGTGGATCAGCTGCTGGAGGTTTGTGGTGGTCACTGTGCATGCACAAGAGGCTCAACCTCCTCCAAACAGCTGTTTAAGCCGACTTATTTGATAACAACGGATTGCGGGATTCTATGGGCCATGGCGCGCGCACACGGCCCTACTCTTCACTCATCAGACAAGACCCTATTGGTTGTACAGCCACTGACTTCACGGACCAATCAGATAATGCAGTAATGTTTATTTCCTATGCATTATCTGATCAGTCAGTTTCATTTGCCCACGTTCATTCACCAAATTGTGCCATCGCACGCCACCGACTTGCCGTGCCCGGGGGGGGGGGCATGCTTATGGGGTTTACAGGGGGTGCTGATGGGGCTTATGTAGGTCCATAAGCCCCATAAGCACCCACTGTAACCCCCATAAGCACCCCCTGTGTAACTTATGTAAGCCCCATCAGCACCCCCTAAAACCCCATAAGCACGACCCCCCCCCCGGGCACGGCAAGTTGGCGGCGTGTGATGGAACAATTTGGGCCGTGTGTGCATGTGCTGCACGGCCCATAGAATCCTGTGACCCGTTGTTATCAAATAAGTCGGCTTAAACAGCTGTTTGGAGGAGGTCGGGCCTCTTGCGCTTGCGCAGTGAGCGCCACAAACCTACAACAGCTGATTACACGTCACCAGAAGTGATGTGGTACACACTTTCCTATGGTAGACAACTTCTTTTAGAACACCGGATCAATAAAAAATGTACACATATAACTTTTGAACTTGCATTATAAGGCTCATAACATTTATATTAGATATTATGTCAATGCACAATTATAAAAAAAATCTATAATAGTATAAGTATATTATGAGTTTATTTACACATACTACAAAAATAGGCTGTAATATAATTTTGCATTGACAGAATAGCTCATATAAAATATATGAGCCTTACAATGCGCATTCAACAGTTATATGTGTCAATTTTCTTTTCATCCTAGCTTTAGCACATTGACGAAACTGACACGCTAGTAGGGCTGGTGTATCTGTTGCCAAGGGAAACCAGTTCCTCTGCTAGCGTGTCAATCGGCATTCCCCTTGTTACATTGACAGCGCACTATTGCATGCTCACTCCCGTGTCTGATCAGCAATCCTTTGCTGATTGGCATGGAAAAATCAAGTAAAAAACGCCCATTTCTGGGGCGTTTGAAAAGAACCTGTCTTCGGACTATTTTGTCAACTTTCAAGTAAGATTTTTATTTTTAAATAAATATACCAATTTATTTTAAAAACCTTAAATTAAATTTATACATAAAAATTGCAGTAATTTATTATGGACCTTTAATGTTTAAAAAACAAACAAATTACATCTGAAATAACCTATGAAAAATGATTATAATGATTTAACCCTCTTGGGCATGGAGTTCACCAGAGCTTCCCAGGTGGCCACTGGAGTCCTCTTCCACTCCTCCATGACAACATCACGGAGCTGGTGGATGTTAGAGACCTTGCGCTCCCCCACATTCCATTTGAGGATGCCCCACAGATGCTCAATAGGGTTTAGATCTGGAGACATGCTTGGCCAGTCCATCAGCTTTACCCTTAGTTTCTTTAACAAGGCAGTGGTCGTCTTGGAGGTGTGTTTGGGGTCGTTATCATGTTGTAATACTGCCCTGCGGCCCAGTCTTTGAAGGGAGGGGATCATGCTCTGCTTCAGTATGTCACAGTACATGTTGGTATTCATGGTTCCCTCAATGAACTGTAGCTCCCTAGTGCCTGCAGCACTTATGCAGGCCCAGACCATGACACTCCCACCACCATGCTTGACTGTAGGCAAGACACACTTGTCGTGGTACTCCTCACCTGGTTGCCGCCACACATGCTTGACACCATCTAAACCAAAATTTTTTATCTTGGTCTCATCGGACCACAGGACATAGTTCCAGTAATTTATGTCCTTACACTGCTTGTCTTCAGCAAACTGTTTGCGGGCTTTCTTGGGCAGCTTCCTTCTGGGACGATAGCCATGCAGACCAATTTGATGCAGTGTGCAATGTATGGTCTGAGCACTGACAGGCTGAACCCCCACCCCTTCAACCTCTGCAGCAATGCTGGCAGCACTCATACCTCTATTTCCCAAAGAAAACCTCTGTATATGACGCTGCGCATGTGCACTCAACTTCTTTGGTAAACCATGGTGAGGCCTGTTCTCAGTGGAACCTGTCCTGTTAAATTGCCCACCATGCTGCAGCTCAGTTTCAGGGTCCTGGCAATCTTCTTATAGCTTAGGTCATCTTTTTGTAGAGAAACAATTCTTTATTTCAGATCCTCATAGAGTTCTTTGCCATAAGGTGCCATGTTGAACTTCCATTGACCAGTATGAGAGAGTGTTAGAACAATAACACCAAATTTAACACACCTGCTCCCTATTAACACCTGAGACCTTGTAAAGTCACATAACACCGGGGAGGGGAAATGGCTAATTGGGCCCAATTTGGACATTTCCACTTAGGGGTATACTCACTTTTGTTGCCAACGGTTTAGACATGAATAGCTGTGTGTTGAGTTATTTTGAGGGGACAGCAAATTTACACTGTTATACAGGCTGTACACTCACTACTTTACATTGTAGCAAAGTGTCATTTCTTCAGTGTTGTCACGCGAAAACATATAATAAATATTTACAAAAATGTGAGGGGTGTACTCACTTTTGTGGGATACTGTATATATGAAAAAAGAGAGAGACGCACTCAGCTGAGACAGAAAGAAAGCTAGAATAACTTCCATGCCTGTTCATTTTCATTGTCCTTCAGGGTTCATACTCTTTTAGCACGTTTTTTTTGCCAAAATACCAGGCAATTCTTCTCTGAACAAGACAACAACCCCAGACGATCATTTTGGCCTTCTGTGGGCCTCATCAGTGAGGGGCAGTTGCATCTCTCTAGAGGCATGTGTGCAAGGAGTCCACCTCCGGTTTCCCTCATTACTCTTAGGGAGACATAAGAGCAATTTGCATAAATATGAAAAAAGTGATAGAGACACACTCAGCTGAGACAGAACAAAAGCTAGAATAACTTCCGTGCCTGTTCATTTTCATTGCCACTCAGGGTGCATACTCTTTTAGCGCACGTTGATGCCTTTTTAAAAAAAAAAAAAAATATCCTGTAGCATATCAGTCTGACCCTGCCCAATGACAGTCCAGTGCTGAAATATCAGTCAATTCTTCTCTGAACAAGAGAAACAAAAAACCCAGATGATCGTTTCGGCCACACAAGGCTGAAACGTACATCTGGGGTTTGTTGTTTCTCTTGTTCAGAGAAGAATTGCCTGGTATTTCGGCATTGGACTGTCATTGGGCAGGGTCAGACTGATATGCTACAGGATATTTTTTCTCTGTGAAAAGGCATAGTGTGCTAAAAGATTATGCACCCTGAGTTGCACTGAAAATTAACAGGCATGACATTTTTCTAGCTTTTGTTCTGTCTCAGCTGAGTGCATCTCTCTCTTTTTCTTATTTATGCAAATTGCTCTTGGGTCACCCTAAGAGTAAAAGGGGAAACCAGACGTGGACTCCTTGCACACCTGTCCCTAGAGAGATGCAACTGCATCTCACTGACGAGGCCCACACTAGGCTGAACCGTAGATCGCTTCTCGGGGCTTTGGCTGGGATCAAGTACAGTTTTCTGTGCTTGGTCTTGGCTGAAAAATATGCTGCCTGGAGACCTGCTCCTTCGGCCTGGGGTCCATTCCCTTAGGAGTTTGGGCTCCTGCTACTATTGGGTGGTGGCTACTCCTTTTGGGGGGGGGGGGTGCTCTGAAATCCAGCCTAAAGAGGCAATAGGGCAATTATTGCTACCAATGTGCCAAATGTTCCCCATACACTTGGGGTGTTGATTTCTGAGGACTTCTGAGAGAAGATTGGTTTGGCTCATGTTTTGGAGGGTGTTTTGAAAATGCCAAGAGGAAATTTGCATTGTGTTCAGTCTTTCCCTTCAAGAGGGATTTTTGATGTGGCTTTCACCGCATAGACCTGCTATCAACAGACTATTGATATGGCTGCTGCTCCAGAGTTGGTGAGCATGATAATTTTTGCCTGTGTACAGAGGGAGAGAAGAATCCTGGTGACAGTACATATGTACAACCCGTGGGTCACTGATGTGGAAATTGGCATGTTTCTATGTCGCTACTTTGATGATCAAAGAGGTAGCAAGCTGAAGAATCAGTTTGGGACTTTCAATGGAAAGCGCAGGTTCTGGGTGTGGTTTGTGCCAGAGGAATTAGGTATTGGTGGAAAGAAAAACCCTCAAATTATTTTTGCCATTGGTGGAAATAGAGGTTTCCTATATTATGATGACATGTCTCTTTTTTTGCCATAGTTGCAACCTGTTTGGTCACATTGCTGAAAATTGCCCAGGGGCCAGATGTCAAAATTGCGGTGAGGAGGATCATATTGTAGCCCGCTGAAGTAAACGCCGGACCTATGACCTGTGTGGTTCTTCAAGTTATCTGTGCAGGATGTGTCCATTGATGATGTCGCAGGGACTTGATAGAGTGAAGCCTTCCTATGCTGATGTTTAAAAAAAAAAAACATCTTCAGTTGCGGTCGATCTATCTGTCAATGAGGAGGAGGTCTCTGATGAGGCATTGAACTCTATATTATCTCTTTTGTGTAAGAAATCTGCAGTTTGGGTCCCTGTCAGAGAGGTGTCTGATGCTCCTGTGGTGGTTCCTGTGGCTGAGAAGGTGGAGGAAGCCGAATCTAATCTTCAGGAGGTGAATCTTGCTATTTCTAATGTGTTAGCTGCTTCCGATGTTCTTGAAGCCCTGTTGTCCAATTCTGTGGTGGATACTACTGCTGTTCTTGGGACGGAGAATTTTTCCTTCACTGAGTCATCTTGTGATGCTGCTCCTGATGCTGTTCTTGGTGAAGGGGAGATTGGTCTGCTGTTGTGTCCTGAGAAGGATATGGACACTGCAGGAAAAAAATCTGCCTCCAAGCGGAAAAAAGGTGCAGATTCTGATGGATGGGAGAGTCTTGATTTGGATCTTCCAGTAGTTAAGAGCTCAGATCCAGATACTGCAAGTGATGCTGACTCTTTTATTTTAGAGTTTCCTTATGTCTCTACTAAAGATGTTCTCTCTGACTCAAGCCAGGGTTTTGGTGACTTTTCTAATGCCTAAGAAAAAGAAAGGAAAGAAGAAGTACTGTTGTTAATTATTTTTTTGTTTTTCTTTAATTTATTTTTGTGATGCTTTGGACCATTTCTTCCCTAAATGTCAGATGTACGAAAACTATAGCAAGGAGAGCTGCAATTTTTAAGTTATTATCTGTATGTTCTGCTAATATTTTTTGTTTGCAGGAATGTGGTCTCTCTGAACATCCTAAATGTGCTGACTGGGAATATGGTCCTAAAGTATGGTCTTGTTCTTCTGATAGGAATGGGGGGGGGGAGTTTTGTTTAAGGGGTTTTGTTTTTCTATCCTTAATGTAGTCCATATTGTCCCAGGTTGGGTTCTTTTGGTTAGTTTTAGTTTTTGTGAGACTGTTTTTCGTTTGTTTAATGTATATGCTTCTCCAAATAGGGTAGAATGCTTGCTTAATTTTGAAACATTAGTTTTTTCTGTCAGGTCGAGATCCAACTTTTATGGTTGGGGATTTTAACTGTATTATTAAGAATGGGGACAGAGGGTGGGAGTGATTCTAGGGTGGATAGCTTAGGGAATATTTTAGTTGATCTGCTTAAATCTTTCGGTTTGAATGATGCCTTCAGGTCTGTTTCATTTTCAGGGGAGGCTTTTACTTTCTTTAGTGATAGTGGTGGGATAAAATCTCAAATTGATTTTTGTTTTTTAGATAAATTTCTAGGTGTTGATGATTTTTCTTTGAAGTGGATGTCCTTTACAGATCATGCCCTTTTGATGTGTAAGGTGAATTGTGATTTGAAGATCAAGTATGGTAAGGGTGTTTTGGAAACTGAATGTGGATTTGTTAGAAAATGAGAAGATTAAGCGTCAGTTTGTTTGGATGTATGAAAGGTGACGTGAAAGAAAGTGTGATTTTAGTAATGTGCTTATGTGGTGGGAATGGTTGAAGGTGGAAATAAAGAGTTTTTTTATTAAGAAAGGATGTGAGAAAGCTAGAATGGAAAGGGAGTTGTATGATAAATGGTATCTAAGGTTGTTGTATTTGTATGAATTGAGAAATTGTGGTATTGATTAGTGATGTCCCGAACTGTTCGCCCACGAACGGTTCACAGCGAACATAGCTTGTTCGCGTTCGCGTTTGTGGGCGAACACATGGCGATGTTCGATCCGCCCCTATGTGTCATCATTGTGGAAACTTTGACCCTTTATGTCACAGCCGCCTGACACATTAGAGCCAATCAACATCAGCCACTCCCTCACAGACCCTCCCAGCTACTCGGAATCCGCCATTTTAGACTCATAACGACCTTGCTTTCTTAATTAGAGGACGTGTTGTGTTTTTGCTCCTGACATTAATAGGAAAAACATAGCTAGGCTAGTGTATTTACAGTCCAGAAGGACTCCACTCATCTCTGCTGCAAGCACAGCACCCCAAAAAGCCCTTTTTAGGGCTATATTTCGTGCCCGTTTTTTTTATTTTTTCGTTTTTTTTTATTAGCATTTGCCTGGCTTTCAGCTGTGTGTTTAAGGCTCACAGCATATGCTGTGACTACTGCCAGCACTGATATCTCCATAACAACATTAGTTTAAATTTAACTAACCAAAAAATTTAATTATTTTTCTAGTGTAATTTTTTTTCATTTTCTATCAGGCCAGTGTCACACAGCATATACTCTGGTTCATTGCTCTGTGCCAGCCAGCAGCCACCAGTGTTAATATCCGTTTATAACATTATTTTAAATTTAAAAAAAAAAAAATATTTTGCTAGTGTAATCTAATTACATTTACTATCAGGCCTGTATCTGTCAGGCTCACTCAGCATTAATATACCTCATTTTTTTTCAGTCTTTTGGTTAATTGGTCTGTGCCAGGCAGCCACCCAGCACTCATTTCTATTCTTCTTTACCTTAATTTTAATATAAAAAAAAAAAAAGTTTAAATTTGTTTGCTAGTGTAAGCTAATATAATTTTCTATCCGGCCTGTGTGTTTTGCTGACATACAGAGCCTACTGTGTTTACTTGCTGCCCTCCCTAGTCTATGAGCCACGACTCATATGTGTTTAACCTTTTTTTAATTTCCCCCCCAAAAAAATAATTTCAATCATTTTTCTAGTGTAATCTAATAGTATTTTCTATCAGGCGTGTGTGTATCCGACTTACAGAGCATACTGTTTTTAATAGCTAGTGCAATCTAATATGCTAGTGTAATCTAATTGCATTTTCTATCCGGCCTGTGTCTAACTGTCTATCTGACTTGCACAGCATACTGTTGTTATAATTGCTGCCCTATGTAGCAGCCAGCCAGTGCGACCACTCATAGAGTCATATGTGCATTGCACTTCTTAACATAATTTTAATATTAAAATCTAAAATTTTACAATATTTTGCTAGTGTAATCTAACTTAATTTTCTATCAGGCCTGTGTTTTTGTCACTTACACAGCATACTGTTTTTTTTTTGTTTTTTTTTTGCAAAACAGTTCAGTGTTTATTATTATTATCTGGTTCATCCACAGGAGAGAATTCACTGCACGTTTCAATCTTAAACTCTGAGAAACTTTTTTAAATAGTAATAATCTACAGCTTTTTATAGGCTGCTAAACTGGGGCAGCAACACATACTCAGGCACGAGGACCCCCCTCTGCATCGAATCCTTAATCATTAGGATACCTACCTCCCATAATACTCAGTAAGCTGGGTATTGACCTACCCCTAATATTCTGTCAGCTGGGTCCCCCCCACTTCCCCTTAGTACCCAGTCATCAGGATAACCATCTTTAGCAAATACACAGCCACCCGGACATGCACCTTCTGAAATCCAGGCAACAGAACACTCGCCACCAGCAGATACACATATATCAGGCACCTTATCTCTACATATTACTCATTGGGACATATACTGGATTGTAATACCAAGGTATCAGCATGACTCCCCCATAATACTAAGACATAAGGACCCTCACCTCCATCTAACTTTTAAATATAAAGACACACATTACCTCATAAGACCTAGGAATTGAGGCACCCGTCTACATCTATTACCCAGAAACATTAAGTAATTTACCTCCTTCTAATACTCATGAGTCAGGGCACACACCCCATACTAATACTCAGGCATTAGGGCACTTCCATCCAATCTATATTCAGACATCAGTATTCTCCTCTCCGACTAATACTCAGACATCACATCCATTAACCAAAAATGGGGACACACGCCCACACTTAAAATCTAGACATCAGGGCATGTATCTTTATGTAACATCCAGCCATCAAGACATGCATCTTCATCTAATACCCAAACATCAGCACCTGCACCTTTATATAATACCCAGACATCATAACATGCGTCCATACGTATTACCCTGACATCAGGACCTTCAGCTTTACAAAATATCCAGATATCAGAACATGCATCCTTCCATAGTACCAAGGTTCAGGACATGCATCTTCAACTAATACCAAGACATGAGGACCTATGCCTTCAAATAAACTCATACATCAGTACATGCGTCCTTACAAAATACCCAGATATCAGGGCATGCATTCTCACATAATACCCAGACATCAGGGCATGCATCCTCACAGAATACCCAGACATCAGGGCATGCATTCTCACATAATACCCAGACATCAGGGCATGAATCTTCACCGAATACCCACACATCAGCACCTACACCTTTACATAATACTCATGCATCCTTATGTATTACCCAGACATCAGGGCATGCATCCTCATATAATACCTAGACATCAGGGCATGCATTCTCACATAATACCCAGACATCAGGGCATGCATCCTCACATAATACCAAGACATCAGAGCATGCATCCTCACATAATACCCAGACATCAGGGCATGAATCTTCACCGAATACCCACACATCAGCACCTACACCTTTACAAGATATACCCAGACATCAGGGCATGTATCCTCACATAATACACAGACATCAGGGCATGCATCCTCACATAATACCCAGACATCAGGGCATGAATCTTCACCGAATACCCACACATTAGCACCTACACCTTTACATAATACCCATGCATCCTTATGTATTGCTCAGACATCAGGACATACATCTTCACCTGATACCCAAACAATGGCACCTACACCTTTATATAATATCCAGATATCAGCCTATACACATTTACCTAATACCAAGAGATCAGGACTTACACCTTCACATAATACCCAGACATCAGGACATGTATCTTCACCCTATAACTAGACATACGGATGTGTGTATTCACTTAACACTCAGACATAGGACATGCACCTTCATGTTATAACCATGCATCAGAATATCTTAACTCTATTTTACACCTGGGCAACAAGATACACATCCTCTCTTACTAGCTCTCCACTTTTCCAATGATATGGACACTAATATAACTATATCTAGACATTTCACACTTTCCTAATACCACCTTACATACCTATATTTTCCTCCTAATACACAAATGTCACCTCATGGCTCTTATCTCCTCAGTAAAGACATCAGTATGTTTCACATCTTCCATATATCTATACCTCTGGATATTATATATATATATATATATATATATATATATATATATATATATATATATATATATATATATATATATATATATATATATATATATATATATATATTAAACAGACATTATACATTTACCCCTAGTGAGGTGCTCAGTATTTTAGCCACATATCTCTAACCTTTGCCTAATACAGTCATTATTACCTGTGCCACACATTTACTCCTAATACACAGTTATCAGGACATGTACCTCACACCTCCTACTAAATAGTCATTCTGTTGTGACACACACATTGCGTGTATGTATATATATATATATATATATATATATAATATCTCATGTCGTTCTCACCTTCTAATACACAGACATTGCTCATCTCCTCATAATACATTCATCATATAGGACACAGATCACTCACCTCCTCCTAATAAACATACAACACATAGCTTTCATTCTACTGGTATCGGTTATACCATTATATAAAAAGGAAGACTTGCATAAAGAAACAATACTCTGACAGCCCTGTGTGCTTATTGCAGGAATCATAGAGTATTACAACAAACTCTACAAACCCTCATACTCACTCCTCTCCTGAAAACCTTGTCCAGGAATTGTTGGTCTGTAGAGCACTGTGGCCTCACTTAGCGTATAACATTAGAGAGTTGTGATAAAGTGCAGGCATTCACTCATGCAACACATATGTTTCTAGAACATGTTCACAATGGCAACAATCCTAGGTAGGCCACTGAAAAAATATATATATATTTTACATTAGTATGTCCAATGAAAAAAATAAAATAATGGAAGATTTCATATATGTCGGTCATAGTTTCTAAAACCAATTCTATTTAAAGAGGAAACCTGATATTTTATACCTCTGTATTATTTCCATTTATTCCTAGATTCCATATTTGTATATGTTCACATTCCCAAAATTCTCCAGTTGGCACTGGCCAGCAATGAGTGCCTCAATGTAGAAGGAACATTCTGAATGCACTGATAGGTTTGGGTTGTTTTCAGAGATACATAAATGTTACAATAACTCCACCCCACACCATAGCAAGTTGGAATGTTCCATCCAACATCAGTCCTAGAGGAGGGATACATATATACTCTGGAGATACAGGTTATTGGTTTCCTGTGAGAGGTGACAACATTTCATTGGCTTTGTAGCTCAAATCAGAGAGGCAATGTGTCTAGCAGTGTCTGTTTTTGGGAATGACTGCTGAGGACATTGGGGTGGAAGGGAAGCAGCAGAGCCTCATAGGGCAGTGGTAATGGAAAGATGAATGGTGAAGAGCATTATCAGTGGTCATAGAGCAATGGTCAGCAGAAGCCTGTAGAAATAACGGGAAGACACAATACTGTTGTGCTGCACTGGGGAAAAGGTGCAATGTTTTGTAGGCTCCGGTATTGTTTAAAGCGGCAACAGGGAGACTTTCTGAAGGTCTTTCCAACAAAGACATTAAGAGCATCAGGACTTTGGGTAGAATGATAAGAGAGGAGTTTCTCATATGCTGAAAACTGTCTCAAAACAGTCATCAAAATCAGGACAGATTCCCTCTGCCTCAAATTGCCCCCTGGGACAGAAGAAGGGGAATTTCCATTTTCCCCAATAAATAAAGTCTGAGAGACCCAGGGAAATACAATGCCACCATTTGCTCTCTATAGATTTATATTTATATATATATATATTTATATCCGTTTTTTGTCTTAATATTAAAAAAAGGAGATGGGGGAAAAATAAAATAAGGGCCAGTTTGTGGGTGGTAGAGCAATCTAGAGGGCGATTGGACAGTGGGAAACAAGTCCTGTTTTTATCCCATTTCATGTCTGAAGCTCTTCTGTGGGTGGATGGTTTCTTCGGTTCCTAGCTCGTTTCTGTTCTTGCAAGTCCTTGGCATCACTCTGAGCAGAGCCTGTGGGGCGCCAGTAGCCCTGGCAATATTGATTGATGAGTCCCATCTCTGGCTGGGAAAGGAGTTGAACCAAATCATCATAAGCTCCAGGAGGTCCAGCAGGGTTGGTTTCAAGAGCAGCAGGCGGCTCAGGCTGTAGAAGAGCGGCTGTAACAGCGTCAGCACTTAGCACATGAAGCCGGACACGCATTACAGTGTGCTTTAAGTTGTTCTCTGTAGCCGTGCAGTGGTAAACACCAGCGTCAGACAGTTGTAGTGACCGCAGGAGAAGCCCCTGATCTGTCTTGAGGAAACGACCTTCAGAGCGAAGCTCCTTTTTACGGTCTGTGTTATCCTTCTGTAGTATCCACTTGATTGAGGCCTGGGGGGATCGAGGCGGACATTCCAGAAATGCTGAACTTCCCTCTACCCCATACTGCACGGCATCCACTCCATTTTTACTCCCATTCGAGTTGTACCCTCTGCACTGCCTCATGGGATTGCCGTGTCTTACATCCTGGCGCCGGCTGCGTCTTTTGGAGGAGGCTGAATAACGGGAGCATGTTTTTCCATCCCAGGCACAGTAAGGGTCCCTAGCAAGGCAACAATCTGCACACGCTTCTCCATATACATCGCATCGATGGAGAGCGAGGTGCGTCACCCCAGACATGGATGACACATACAGCTGTTGCTACTCTCTTTGATGAAATCTTCATGCTTTTGATAGATGCTGGTACCTTAAAGACTTCCACCTCCTCCAAGATAAGCTCCTCTGTTTCCATATCATCTTTAGGTAGAACAATTACCTTCTGCACGGTGCCCTGATCTGTGCCAAGAAAGAGAACTTCATAGCGGCCATCAGATGCATCCACCTGGTCTACAGCAATGGTAGTAAACTTGTAGTTGACATTGGTTCTGACAAGCAGTGGCTGTCGATGGACAGGATATACAGGGTTGTACATCATCGGGTGAGTGCGCATGAAGTTTATTACTTCATCAGGATAATCCTTAGTGGACTTCATGGAGGGTGTAAAGGTGCCACCTGGACACGTGCCAGGCCGAGGATATGGAATCTTCCCTGTATAAGGCATCCACTGGTAGTTGGGACCTTCTTTGTGAGCAAATGGCCCATTAAATACCATGCGTATGTCCGCCATAGAGTATACACACACAGCTGAGCCCCTAAATACAGAACCAGATGAAGAGAAGACTGCATAGATAACTGGGTTTTTGTTGAACTTGTCCTGTGTCTGCTGAATGAAGACATCCTGCAGTTCATCGAAGTGAGTCTCAATTCCATCAGCACCAGGTACTGAGCAGATGAGACGAGCTTTCAGGAATGTGCTCCATTTATTAACCAGGCAGCAGTGACCTCCATCATCATTCAAGCAGACTCTTCCTATGCGGGAGTATATAGTAGGACTGTGTGGGGCGTCTGTGGATTTCTCTCGGAAGAAGAAATACAGTTTGTCATCATTTCATTCTGCACTGTCCGGAATCAGCTGCACATGGACAAATGTTGGGTCATTAAGCCAGCGGGAATTATATTGGTCGGTTCTCATGGCTGCCTGTTTGCCCATTGCTCGAAAAACGGCAGCATCTGTGCCCATAAAATCAATATATACTCCAGAGTACAGTTCTTCATTTATGAGAGCAGATACGCTGTCCAGTTTGGGGTCATAGGCACATTTTCCTTTCCCCGACTCTACTCGATCTGGTTCTAAGTAAAAGATATAATCCTGCGCTCTGCGCCCACGGTTGATATATGTGCACACTGGGTTGTATGCTCCTGTTCCACACACATATAGATGAGTCCTGTTCCAGGGCTGAATCAGACGAATAAAATTACCACATTCCCCATTGCTATCTTTTCCAGACAACACACAATCTTCTATACTCTGCTGAGATGCTGGCCAGTGAATAATTAGGGGCTCGCGATTGATGTCTTGAAGGTCCAGGGATAGGATGAAATCTTTGCTCCCCACATACATCCGATCATGATCCTCGTCCTTCAGCAGAATACGATAATCTGAAGTGTTCAGAAAGAAGCTCAGAAAATGAGCAGTACCTGAAGACTTCAACTCTCTAAATGACAGTTGTACACGTGGTGCAGTAGGGAAAATATCCTTGGCAATTGCGTAGCAAAAGAATATAAGATAGCAGAACCATAATGGCTGGTCCTGAGCGTGCATCGTTTGGAAAGAGGAGTACACCCAGGAATCCCTCAGCATATTGTTCACTATTCCATCAGCCCTACCCAAGACAGCAGTTAGCAGGTTAAACATATTGTGGTAATATCTGTCTAATTTCATACTATGTAACATTTAGGTAGTGTGTGTGTGAGAGGCTTAGGGTAGTGTTTGTGTGTGTGAGAGAGAGAGAGGCGTAGGGTAGTGTGTGTGAGAGGCTTAGGGTAGTGTTTGTGAGATAGAGAGGCTTAGGGTAGTGTGTGTGTGAGAGGCTTAGGGTAGTGTGTGTGTGAGAGGCTTAGGGTAGTGTTTGTTTGTGAGAGAGAGATTTAGGGTAATGTTTGTGTGAAAGAGAGATTTAGGGTAATGTTTGTGTGAGAGAGGCTTAGGGTAGTGTTTGTTTGTGAGAGAGAGATTTAGGGTAATGTTTGTGTGAGAGAGGCTTAGGGTAGTGTGTGTGTGAGAGAGAGGCTTAGGGTAGTGTTTCTGTGTGTGAGAGAGAGAGGCTTAGCGTACTGTTTGTGTGTGTGTGTGAGAGAGGTTTAGGGTAGTGTTAGTGTGTGTGAGAGAGGCTTAGGTTAGTGTTTGTGTGTGAGAGAGGCTTAGGGTAGTGTGTGAGTGTGTGTGTGAGAGGCTTAGGGTAGTGTTTGTGTGTGTGTGAGAGAGGCTTAGGGTAGTGTTTGTGTGTGTGAGAGAGGCTTAGGGTAGTGTTTGTGTGTGTGAGAGAGGCTTAGGGTAGTGTTTGTGTGTGTGAGAGAGGCTTAGGGTAGTGTTTGTGAGATAGAGAGGCTTAGGGTAGTGTGTGTGTGTAAGAGGCTTAGGGTAGTGTGTGTGTGAGAGGCTTAGGGTAGTGTTTGTTTGTGAGAGAGAGATTTAGGGTAATGTTTATGTGAGAGAGAGATTTAGGGTAATGTTTGTGTGAGAGAGGCTTAGGGTAGTGTTTGTTTGTGAGAGAGAGATTTAGGGTAATGTTTGTGTGAGAGAGGCTTAGGGTAGTGTGTGTGTGAGAGAGAGGCTTAGGGTAGTGTTTGTTTCTGTGTGTGAGAGAGAGAGGCTTAGGGTACTGTTTGTGTGTGTGTGAGAGAGGTTTAGGGTAGTGTTAGTGTGTGTGAGAGAGGCTTAGGGTAGTGTGTGTGTGTGTGAGAGGCTTAGGGTAGTGTTTGTGTGTCACAGCATACTGTGTTAAATTGCTGCCCTACCTACCATCCACGACTCGTATCTGCCAGCCTGTGTGCCAGGCCCAACTAGCCAATTAGTTGCACCAATCACAATTCTTGTAACAGTAATTAAAAAAAAAAAATCATAATTTTTTGGACTGTAAATATTCAGTCTCCTAGTGCCATTGAATTGCATTTACCTCCTGCCTGCCACTGCCAGCCTTTTGTGCCAGGCCATCTAGCCAACTATTTACACCAATCATAATTGTTGTCACAGACAGTATAGTTACTAATTTAAATTAAAAATTTTTTTATTGTTGATCTTAATCCTCAGTTTGCTCATGCCCTAGAATTGCACTTTTCTACTGCCTTCCAAGCCTGTGTGCCAGGCCTACTTGAAAAATATTTACACCAATCATAGTTGTTGTGACAGTATTCTTAATAATTAAAAATTAAAATTGTTGGTAATAGTTGTTGAGAATCCTCAGTTTGCTGGCACCATTGAATAGCACTTTCCTGCTGCCTTGCAGCCTGCTGTGAGCCAGGCCCACCTAGCCAATTGTTGCCAGCAATCATATTTCTTTTAACAGTATTGCAAAAATTGTCAATCATCACTGTTTTGACTGTCAGTAATCAGTCTCCTAGTGTCCTTGAATTGCATCTACCTCCTGCCTGCCAGCCTTTTGTGCCAGGCCGTCTTGCCAACTATTTACACCAATCCTAATTTTTTGTCACAGTATAGTTACTAATTAAAATTAAAAAAATCTTCATTGTTGATGATCTTAATCCTCAGTTTGCTCGTGCCCTAGAATTGCACTTTTCTACTGCCTTCGAAGCCTGTGTGCCAGGCCTACTTGAAAAATATTTACACCAATCATATTTGTTGTGACAGTATTCTTAGTAATTAAAAATTAAAATTTTTGTTAATAGTTGTTGTGAATCCTCAGTTTGCTGGTGCCAGTGAATAGCACTTTCCCCCTGCCTTGCAGCCTGCTGTGTGCCCGGCCCACCTAGCCAATTATTGCCAGCAATCATATTTCTTTTAACAGTATTGCAAAAATTGTCAATCATCACTATTTTGACTGTCAGTAATCAGTCTCCTAGTGTCCTTGAATTGCATTTACCTCCTGCCTGCCAGCCTTTTGTGCCAGGCCGTCTTGCCAACTATTAACACCAATCATAATTGTTGTCACAGTATAGTTACTAATTAAAATTAAAAAATTCTTGATTGTTGATGATCTTAATCCTCAGTTTGCTCGTGCCCTAGAATTGCACTTTTTTACTTCCTTGCAAGACTGTGTGCCAGGCCTACTTGAAAAATATTTACACCAATCATATTTGTTGTGACAGTATTCTTAATAATTAAAAATCTAAATTTTTGTTAATAGTTGTTGTGAATCCTCTGTTTGCTGGTGCCATTGAATAGCACTTTCCTCATGCCTTGCAGCCTGCTGTGAGCCAGGCCCACCTAGCCATTTGTTGCCAGCAATCATATTTCTTTTAACAGTATTGCAAAAATTGTCAATCATCACTGTTTTGACTGTCAGTAATCAGTCTCCTAGTGTCCTTGAATTGCATCTACCTCCTGCCTGCCATCCTTTTGTGCCAGGCCGTCTTGCCAACTATTTACACCAATCATAATTTTTGGTCACAGTATAGTTACTAATTAAAATTAAAAAAATCTTGATTGTTGATGATCTTAATCCTCAGTTTGCTCGTGCCCTAGAATTGCACTTTTCTACTGCATTCCAAGCCTGTGTGCCAGGCCTACTTGAAAAATATTTACACCAATCATATTTGTTGTGACAGTATTCTTAATAATTAAAAATTAAAATTTTTGTTAATAGTTGTTGTGAATCCTCAGTTTGCTGGTGCCATTGAATAGCACTTTCCTCCTGCCTTGCAGCCTGCTGTGAGCCAGGCTCACCTAGCCATTTGTTGCCAGCAATCATATTTCTTTTAACAGTATTGCAAAAATTGTCAATCATCACTGTTTTGACTGTCAGTAATCAGTCTCCTATTGTCCTTGAATTGCATCTACCTCCTGCCTCCCATCCTTTTGTGCCATGTCGTCTTGCCAACTATTTACACCAATCATAATTTTTGGTCACAGTATAGTTACTAATTAAAAATAAAAAATTCTTGATTGTTGATCTTAATCCTCAGTTTGCTCACGCCCTAGAATTGCACTTTTCTACAGCCTTCCAAGCCTGTGTGCCAGGCCTACTTGAAAAATATTTACACCAATCATATTTGTTGTGACAGTATTCTTAATAATTAAAAATTAAAATTTTTGTTAATAGTTGTTGTGAATCCTCAGTTTGCTGGTGCCATTGAATAGCACTTTCCTCCTGCCTTGCAGCCTAGTGTGAGCCAGGCCCACCTAGCCAATTGTTGCCAGCAATCATATTTCTTTTAACAGTATTGCAAAAATTGTCAATCATCACTGTTTTGACTGTCAGTAATCAGTCTCCTAGTGTCCTTGAATTGCATCTACCTCCTGCCTGCCAGCCTTTTGTGCCAGGCCGTCTTGCCAACTATTTACACCAATCCTAATTTTTTGTCACAGTACAGTTACTAATTAAAATTAAAAAAAATCTTGATTGTTGATGATCTTAATCCTCAGTTTGCTCGTGCCCTAGAATTGCACTTTTCTACAGCCTTCCAAGCCTGTGTGCCAGGCCTACTTTAAAAAATATTTACACCAATCATATTTGTTGTGACAGTATTCTAATAATTAAAAATTAAAATTTTTGGTAATAGTTGTTGTGAATCCTCAGTTTGCTGGTGCCATTGAATAGCACTTTCCTCCTGCCTTGCAGCCTGCTGTGAGCCAGGCCCACCTAGCCAATTGTTGCCAGCAATCATATTTCTGTTAACAGTATTGCAAAAATTGTCAATCATCACTGTTTTGACTGTCAGTAATCAGTCTCCTAGTGTCCTTGAATTGCATCTACCTCCTGCCTGCCAGCCTTTTGTGCCAGGCCGTCTTGCCAACTATTTACACCAATCATAATTTTTGGTCACAGTATAGTTACTAATTAAAATTAAAAAATTCTTGATTGTTGATGATCTTAATCCTCAGTTTGCTCGTGCCCTAGAATTGCACTTTTCTACAGCCTTCCAAGCCTGTGTGCCAGGCCTACTTTAAAAATATTTACACCAATCATATTTGTTGTGACAGTATTCTAATAATTAAAAATTAAAATTTTTGGTAATAGTTGTTGTGAATCCTCAGTTTGCTGGTGCCATTGAATAGCACTTTCCTCCTGCCTTGCAGCCTGCTGTGAGCCAGGCCCACCTAGCCAATTGTTGCCAGCAATCATATTTCTGTTAACAGTATTGCAAAAATTGTCAATCATCACTGTTTTGACTGTCAGTATTCAGTCTCCTAGTGTCCTTGAATTGCATCTACCTCCTGCCTGCCAGCCTTTTGTGCCAGGCCGTCTTGCCAACTATTTACACCAATCCTAATTTTTTGTCACAGTATAGTTACTAATTAAAATTAAAAAATTCTTGATTGTTGATGATCTTAATCCTCAGTTTGCTAGTGCCCTAGAATTGCACTTTTCTACTGCCTTCCAAGCCTGTGTGCCAGGCCTACTTGAAAAATATTTACACCAATCATATTTGTTGTGACAGTATTCTTAGTAATTAAAAATTAAATTTTTTGTTAATAGTTGTTGTGAATCCTCAGTTTGCTAGTGCCAGTGAATAGCATTTTCCTCCTGCCTTGCAGCCTGCTGTGTGCCCGGCCCACCTAGCCAATTATTGCCAGCAATCATATTTCTTTTAACAGTATTGCAAAAATTGTCAATCATCACTGTTTTGACTGTCAGTAATCAGTCTCCTAGTGTCCTTGAATTGCATTTACCTCCTGCCTGCCAGCCTTTTGTGCCAGGCCGTCTTGCCAACTATTTACACCAATCATAATTGTTGTCACAGTATAGTTACTAATTAAAATTAAAAAATTCTTGATTGCTGATGATCTTAATCCTCAGTTTGCTCGTGCCCTAGAATTGTACTTTTTTACTTCCTTGCAAGACTGTGTGCCAGGCCTACTTGAAAAATATTTACACCAATCATATTTGTTGTGACAGTATTCTTAATAATTAAAAATTAAAATTTTTGTTAATAGTTGTTGTGAATCCTCAGTTTGCTGGTGCCATTGAATAGCACTTTCCTCCTGCCTTGCAGCCTGCTGTGAGCCAGGCCCACCTAGCCATTTGTTGCCAGCAATCATATTTCTTTTAACAGTATTGCAAAAATTGTCAATCATCACTGTTTTGACTGTCAGTAATCTGTCTCCTAGTGTCCTTGAATTGCATCTACCTCCTGCCTGCCATCCTTTTGTGCCAGGCCGTCTTGCTAACTATTTACAACAATCATAATTTTTGGTCACAGTATAGTTACTAATTAAAATTAAAAAATTCTTGATTGTTGATGATCTTAATCCTCAGTTTGCTCGTGCCCTAGAATTGCACTTTTCTACTGCCTTCGAAGCCTATGTGCCAGGCCTACTTGAAAAATATTTACACCAATCATATTTGTTGTGACAGTATTCTTAGTAATTAAAAATTTAAATTTTTGTTAATAGTTGTTGTGAATCCTCAGTTTGCTGGTGCCAGTGAATAGCACTTTCCCCCTGCCTTGCAGCCTGCTGTGTGCCCGGCCCACCTAGCCAATTATTGCCAGCAATCATATTTCTTTTAACAGTATTGCAAAAATTGTCAATCATCACTGTTTTGACTGTCAGTAATCAGTCTCCTAGTGTCCTTGAATTGCATTTACCTCCTGCCTGCCAGCCTTTTGTGCCAGGCCATCTTGCCAACTATTTACACCAATCATAATTGTTGTCTACAGTATAGTTACTAATTAAAAATTAAAAAAAATTGATTGTTGATCTTAATCCTCAGTTTGCTTGTGCCATTGAATTGCACTTTTCTACTGCCTGCCAGCCTGTGTGCCAGGCCCAACTATCCAATTAGTGCCAGCAATCATATTTCTTTTAACAGTATTGCAAAATTTGTCAATCATCACTGTTTTGACTGTCAATCTGCAGTCTACTAGTGCCCTTGAATTGCATTTTCCTCCTGCCTGCCTGCCTGTGTGCCAGTCCCAACTAGCCAATTAGTGCCACCAATCATATTTATTGTCACAGGATTGGAATTTTTGTTAATCATAACTGTTTTGACTGTGATTCTTCAGTCTCCTAGTGCCATTGAATTGCAGTTTCCTTTCTCCCAGCGTGTGTGCCAGACAGGCCCATTTGCCAACTAGTGCCAAACAAACATATTTGTTGTCACAGTACTTGTAATATTTAAAAAAATTAACAATTTGTGATTTTTAGAACATCTGTCTTTTTGGTTGTTGTCAGTCTCACAGCGTATACTGTGCCCACTTTCACAGTGCCACCACTCAATTGGTGTAATAGTATTGTTAGTGCCAATTGTAAAGAAATGACAGGCAGAGGCAGGCCACTCCGTAGGTTCCGTGGTTGTGGTCGTGGTGCTGTGATTCCTTTAGACCCTACAAATATGCACATTGTTCAGACGCCGGGTGCCAGGGGGGACGCGAAAACTTCTGAGGAGGACCTAGTTGAATGGCTAACACAGGACACCCAATCTTCTTCAGCTTCCGCTGCTAGTCCTCCTAACCTTGACGCACCATCTAAGTCCAGCTGTGCTTTGGGCAGGTCTCAAGGGACCAGTGCCACTCCCCCGCCTGTCGCCACCACCAACACTAGCACCACAGCCGCTTCGCTTGATCTGTCACAGGAGTTATTGACATATCATTTGGATGAAATGAGTGATGCGCAACCATCATTGACAGAGGATGTAGATAATAGTGATCAGTCTCAGTCAGGCAGCATTACCGACATGGAGGTACGGTGTGATGATGATGATGATGTTGTACCCCCTGCTTCCTTTCTTGATGTTTCAGATACAAGTGAAGCGGTTGATGATGATGTGTCGGTGGATGTCACGTGGGTGCCTGCTAGAAGAGAAGAAGAAGAGGGGGAAAGTTCAGATGGGGAGACAGAGAGGAGGAGGAGACGATTTGGAAGCACGGGGAGGTCGTCTCAAGGAGCTAGTGGCACAGTCAGACAGCATGCATCGTCACCAGGGGTCAGCCAGACAGCACGCCGACGCGCATCAACGCATGCTGTTGCCACCACCAGAATGCCGTCATCGCAGAGCTCAGCAGTGTGGCATTTTTTTGTGTGTCTGCCTCTGACAACAGTGATGCCATTTGCAACCTTTGCCAAAAGAAACGGAGTCGTGGGAAGTCCAACAGCCACCTAGGTACAACTGCTTTGCGAAGGCACATGGTCTCCCATCTCCCATCACAAAGGCCCCCTTGCCTGGCATCTGACAGCTGGCTTGTCTGAACTCTTAGCCCGCCAGCTTTTACCATACAAGCTGGTGGAGTCTGATGCTTTCAAAAAATTTGTATCTATTGGGACACCGCAGTGGAAGGTACCTGGCAGAAATTTCTTTTCACAAAAGGCAATCCCAAACCTGTACTCTGTTGTGAGAAAGGAAGTTATGGCATGTCTGGCACACAGCGTTGGGGCAAGGGTCCATATGACCACGGATAGCTGGTCTGCAAAGCATGGTCAGGGCAGGTATATCACCTACACTGCGCATTGGGTAAACCTGCTGAATTCTGACAAGCATGGAATGCGTGGCTCTGCAGAAGAGTTGGTGACACCGCCACGACTTGCAGGCAGGCCTGCTGCTACCTCCTCTACTCATCCTACTCCATCCTCTTCCATAACCTCTTCCTCAGCTGAGTCCTCTTCAACTTCTGCGTCTTGCTCCACATCTATGGCACCCCCCCAGCTCCCCAGGTACTATGCTACATCCCGGGTACTGCAGTGTCACGCCGTCTTGGGGTTGACTTGCCTGAAAGCGGAGAGTCACACCGCACCAGCACTCCTGACCGCCCTGAACGCACAGGTGGATCAGTGGCTGACTCCGCACCAACTGGAGATTGGCAAGGTTGTTTCTGACAATGGAAGTAATTTGGTGGCGGCATTGAAATTGGGCAAGTTGACACATGTGCCGTGCATGGCACATGTGTGTAATCTAATTGTACAACGATTTGTCCATAAGTACCCAGGCTTACAGGACGTCCTGAAGCAGGCCAGGAAGGTGTGTGGCCATTTCAGACGTTCCTACACGGCCATTGCGCACTTGTCCGATATCCAGCGTCGAAACAACCTGCCAGTGAGGCGCTTGATTTGCGACAGCCCGACACGGTGGAATTCAACACTCCTAATGTTTGACCGCCTGCTCCAACAAGAAAAAGCTGTTAATGAGTATTTGTATGACCGGGGTGCTAGGCCAGCCTCTGGGGAGCTGGGGATATTTTTTCCAAATTACTGGACGCTCATGCGCAACGCCTGTAGGCTCATGCGTCCTTTTGAGGTGGTGACAAACCTTGTCAGTCACACCGAAGGCACCATCAGCGACATCATACCATTTGTTTTCTTCCTGGAACGTGCCCTGTGAAGAGTCCTGGATCAGGCAGTAGATGAGCGCGAAGAGGAAGCGAGAGAGTTGTGGTGTCCATCACCCCTGCAAACAGCCGAATCAGCATCGCTTGCTGGACCTGCGGCAACGCAGGAAGAGGATTGTGAGGAAGAGGAGTCAGAGGAGCAATGTGGCTTTGAGGAGGAGGAGGAGGAGGAAGACCGAGCACAACAGTCATCCCAGGGTGCTCGTTGTTGTCACCTCTCTGGTACCCGTGGTGTTGTACGTGGCTGGGGGGAAGAAGATACCATCAGTGAGATCAGTGAGGAGGAACGCGAAATGATTAGCTCAGCATCCAACCTTGTTCAAATGGGTTCTTTCATGCTGTTGTGCCTGTTGAGGGGCCCTCGTATAAAAAAGCTGAAGGAGAACGACCTGTACTGGGTGTCCTAGCTCCTCGACCCCCGGTATAAGCATAAAGTGCCTGAAATGTTACCAAATTCCCGCAAGTCGGAAAGGATGGAGCATTTTCATAATAAATTAAAAAGTATGCTTTATACAGCGTATAAGGGTGATGTCACAGCACCACGGGAATGTAACAGGGGAATAGATGAAATTAATCCTCCTCCTCCTCCCACGACCACGGCGGCAAGGACCGGACGCTTTCCTGACATCTTGTTGATGGAGGACATGTGTACTTTTTTAACTCCCATGCACCATCAGAGCCTTTCGGGATCCAGCCTTAGAGAAAGACTCAACCGACAGGTAGCAGACTACCTAGCTTTAACTGCGGATCTCGACACTCTCAGGAGCGATGGACCCCTTGACTACTGGGTGTGCAGGCTGGACTTGTGGCCTGAGCTATCCAAATTTGCAATGGAACTTCTGGCCTGCCCCGCTTCAAGTGTCCTGTCAGAAAGGACTTTTAGTGCAGCAGGAGGTTTTGTCACTGAGAAGAGAAGTCGCCTAGGTCAAAAAAGCCTTGACTATCTCACTTTTATAAAAATGAATGAGGGCTGGATCCCGAAGGGCGATACATTTGAATAAAAAAATGCCTGATGATGAGATGAGCTGGCTTGGGCTACAACTGGTACACAGGCTGGCCTTTTTTTTTTTTAATAAAGCCGGAGGACTTGCTTGACTTATCCGCCAACAACTAGTGTTCAAGCCACAAGCTTTTAGGGCACTTTATAAATGTTTTACAAACATCGATTTTTCTGGCCGCTGCTACAGCAGTTGCTGCAACAATACCCCAATTTTTCAGTCATTTGTACGTTCCGAATTTTTCTGGCCTCTGCTGCAGCTCTGTGGGTACAAAACTCAAATAAAAAAAATAAGGCACATAACACTAGGGATTAAACTGTTACGAATTGTACAACTTAGCACACCACTCATATCTGGTGGACCATTAAATTGAACGCAAAATGCCACAAATTTGAAAGAGTAGGACCGACCAAGCATCTTTATCCGTCTCTTGGTTGCTCTAAATTATCTCTGTGTTCCATCTATGCCATACCTGTACTCTATTGTGCAAAAGGGTGGCATATGTGGTGTTTCATGCTGTTGTGCCTGTTGCAGGTTGTGGCCCATGGTATAAAAAGGCTGAAGGAGAACGACCTGTAATGGGTGCCCCATCAAATTTTTAGAAAAATGTTCCTGGTTCCTCTCAATTATCTCTGGGTTTCTAAAATGGATGCCATACCTGTACTCGCTTGTGCAAAAGGATGGCATATGTGGTGGTGTTTCCTGCAGTTGTTTCTGTTGAGGGTGCTGGACCCTCTTATAAAAAAGCTGAAGGAGAACGACCTGGAGTGGGAGTCCAAGCATGGTTTTTGGGGGTATTTCACTTTTCCAAACAATTATCTGTGGGTTTCTAAAATCAATGCCGTACCAGTACTCTATTGTTCAAAAGTATGCCATATGTTCTCTTTCCTGCTGGTATTTAGTTTGAGGGTCCTGGACCCTCTTATAAAAAGGCCTAAGGAGAAAGAGGTGTACTGGGTGTCCACTCATTTTTTTTTTCTATTTCACATTTGACCAAAATTATCTATGGGTTTTGTAAAATTAATGCTGTACCCGTACTCTATTGTTCAAAAGGATGCCATACGTCCTCTTTCCTGCTGGTGTTTTTTTTGAGGGTCCAGGACCCTCTTATAAAAAGGCCTAAGAAGAAAGAAGTGCACTGGGTGTCCATCAAATCATTTTTTTTAATTCAAATTTCCATTTGCAAAAAATTTTCTCTGGGTTTCTAAAATCAATGTCTTTCCTGTACTCTATTGTTCAAAAGGATGCCATATGTCCTCTTTCCTGCTGGTGTTTTGTTTGAGGGTCCTGGACCCTCTTATAAAAAGGCCTAAGGAGAAATAATTGTACTGGGTGTCCATCGAATCATTTTTTTGATTCAAATTCCCGGTCAAAATCAATGCCTTTACTATAATCTTTTTTCTAAAGGATGCCATATGTCCTCTTTCCTTCTGCTGGTTTTGTTGAGTGTCCTGGAGCCTCTGCTAAAAAGGCCTAAGGATAAATAAGTGTACTGGGTGTCTATTCAATGTTTTTTTTAGATTTCCTGGTTGTAACAAATTTTCTCTGTGTTTCTAAAATCAATGCCTTTCCTGTAATCTATTTTTCAAAAGGATGCCATATGTCCTCTTTCATGCTGTTGTTTCTGTTGAGGCTCCGGGACCCTCTTATAAAAAGGCCTAAGGATAAAGAAGTGTACTGGGTGTCCAATCAATGTTTTTTTCTATTTCCCGGGTCATATAAATGATCTCTGTGTTTCTAAAATCAATGCCTTTCCTGTAATCTAATTTACAAAAGTATGCCATATGTCCTCTTTCCTGCTGCTGGTTTTGTTGAGGGTCCTGGAGCATCTGCTAAAAAGGGCTAAGGATAAAGAAGTGTACTGGGTGTCTAATCTATGTTTTTTTAGATTTCACGGTTGGAACAAATTATCCCCGGGTTTGTAAAATCAATGCCTTTCCTGTAATCTATTATTCACAAGGATGACATATCTCCTCTTTCATGCTGTTGTTTCAGTTGAGGCTCCGGGACCCTCTTATTAAAAAGGCCTGAGGATAAATAAGTGTAACGGGTGTCTAATCAATGTTTTTTTCTATTTCCCGGGTCATATAAATGATATCTGGGATTCTAAAATCAATGCCTTTCCTGTAATCTATTATTCAAAAGGATGACATATCTCCTCTTTCATGCTGTTGTTTCGGTTGAGGCTCCGGGACCCTCTTATTTAAAAGGCCTGAGGATAAATAAGTGTACTGGGTGTCTAATCAATGTTTTTTTCTATTTCACGGTTGCAAATAATGATCTGTGGGTTTCTAAAATCAATGCCTTTACTGTAATCTATTATTCAAAAGGATAACATATCTCCTCTTTCATGCTGTTGTTTCGGTTGAGGCTCCGGGACCCTCTTATTAAAAAAGGCCTGAGGATAAATAAGTGTACTGGGTGTCTAATCAATGTTTTTTTCTATTTCACGGTTGCAAAAAATGATCTGTGGGTTTCTAAAATCAATGCCTTTACTGTAATCTATTATTCAAAAGGATGACATATCTCCTCTTTCATGCTGTTGTTTCGGTTAAGGCTCCGGGACCCTCTTATTAAAAAGGCCTGAGGATAAATAAGTGTACTGGGTGTCTAATCAATGTTTTTTTCTATTTCACGGTTGCAAATAATGATCTGTGGGTTTCTAAAATCAATGCCTTTCTTGTAATCTATTATTCAAAAGGATGACATATGTCCTCTTTCATGCTGTTGTTTCGGTTGAGGCTCCGGGACCCTCTTATTAAAAAGGCCTGAGGAAAAATAAGTGTACTGGGTGTCTAATCAATGTTTTTTTTCTATTTCCCGGTTGCAAATAATGATCTGTGGGTTTATAAAATCAATGCCTTTACTGTAATCTATTATTCAAAAGGATGACATATCTCCTCTTTCATGCTGTTGTTTCGGTTGAGGCTCCGGACCCTCTTATTAAAAAGGCCTGAGGATAAATAAGTGTACTGCGTGTCTAATCAATGTTTTTTTCTATTTCGCGGTTGCAAATAATGATCTGTGGGTTTCTAAAATCAATGCCTTTCTTGTAATCTATTATTCAAAAGGATGACATATTGTCTCTTTCATGTTGTTGTTTCGGTTGAGGCTCCGGGACCCTCTTATTAAAAAGGCCTGAGGAAAAATAAGTGTACTGGGTGTCTAATCAATGTTTTTTTCTATTTCACGGTTGCAACTAATTATCTCAGTGTTTTTAAAATCAATGCCTATCCTGTAATCTATTATTCAAAAGGATGACATATGTCCGCTTTCATGCTGTTGTTTCGGTTGAGGCTCCGGGACCCTCTTATTAAAAAGGCCTGAGGATAAATAAGTGTAACGGGTGTCTAATCAATGTTTTTTTCTATTTCCCGGGTCATATAAATGATCTCTGGGATTCTAAAATCAATGCCTTTTCTGTAATCTATTATTCAAAAGGATGACATATCTCCTCTTTCATGCTGTTGTTTCGGTTGAGGCTCCGGGACCCTCTTATTAAAAAGGCCTGAGGATAAATAAGTATAACGGGTGTCTAATCAATGTTTTTTTCTATTTCCCGGTTGCAAATAATGATCTGTGGGTTTCTAAAATCAATGCCTTTCTTGTAATCTATTATTCAAAAGGATGACATATGTCCTCTTTCATGCTGTTGTTTCGGTTGAGGCTCCGGGACCCTCGTATTAAAAAGGCCTGAGGATAAATAAGTGTACTGGGAGTCTAATCAATGTTTTTTTATATTTCCCGGGTCATATAAATGATCTCTGGGATTCTAAAATCAATGCCTTTCCTGTAATCTATTATTCAAAAGGATGACATATGTCCTCTTTCATGCTGTTGTTTCGGTTGAGGCTCCGGGACCCTCTTATTAAAAAGGCCTGAGGATAAATAAGTGTACTGGGTGTATAATCAATGTTTTTTTCTATTTCACGGTTGCAAATAATGATCTGTGGGTTTCTAAAATCAATGCCTTTCTTGTAATCAATTGTTCAAAAGGATGACATATGTCCTCTTTCATGCTGTTGTTTCGGTTGAGGCTCCGGGACCCTCTTATAAAAAGGCCTAAGGATAAAGAAGTGTACTGGGTGTCCAATCAATGTTTTTTTCTATTTCCCGGGTCATATAAATGATCTCTGTGTTTCTAAAATCAATGCCTTTCCTGTAATCTAATTTACAAAAGTATGCCATATGTCCTCTTTCCTGCTGCTGGTTTTGTTGAGGGTCCTGGAGCATCTGCTAAAAAGGGCTAAGGATAAAGAAGTGTACTGGGTGTCTAATCTATGTTTTTTTAGATTTCACGGTTGGAACAAATTATCCCCGGGTTTGTAAAATCAATGCCTTTCCTGTAATCTATTATTCACAAAGATGACATATCTCCTCTTTCATGCTGTTGTTTCAGTTGAGGCTCCGGGACCCTCTTATTAAAAAGGCCTGAGGATAAATAAGTGTAACGGGTGTCTAATCAATGTTTTTTTCTATTTCCCGGGTCATATAAATGATCTCTGGGATTCTAAAATCAATGCCTTTCCTGTAATCTATTATTCAAAAGGATGACATATCTCCTCTTTCATGCTGTTGTTTCGGTTGAGGCTCCGGGACCCTCTTATTAAAAAGGCCTGAGGATAAATAAGTGTACTGGGTGTCTAATCAATGTTTTTTTCTATTTCACGGTTGCAAATAATGATCTGTGGGTTTCTAAAATCAATGCCTTTACTGTAATCTATTATTCAAAAGGATAACATATCTCCTCTTTCATGCTGTTGTTTCGGTTGAGGCTCCGGGACCCTCTTATTAAAAAAGGCCTGAGGATAAATAAGTGTACTGGGTGTCTAATCAATGTTTTTTTCTATTTCACGGTTGCAAAAAATGATCTGTGGGTTTCTAAAATCAATGCCTTTACTGTAATCTATTATTCAAAAGGATGACATATCTCCTCTTTCATGCTGTTGTTTCGGTTGAGGCTCCGGGACCCTCTTATTAAAAAGGCCTGAGGATAAATAAGTGTACTGGGTGTCTAATCAATGTTTTTTTCTATTTCACAGTTGCAAATAATGATCTGTGGGTTTCTAAAATCAATGCCTTTCTTGTAATCAATTGTTCAAAAGGATGACATATGTCCTCTTTCATGCTGTTGTTTCGGTTGAGGCTCCGGTACCCTCTTATAAAAAGGCCTAAGGATAAAGAAGTGTACTGGGTGTCCAATCAATGTTTTTTTCTATTTCCCGGGTCATATAAATGATCTCTGTGTTTCTAAAATCAATGCCTTTCCTGTTATCTAATTTACAAAAGTATGCCATATGTCCTCTTTCCTGCTGCTGGTTTTGTTGAGGGTCCTGGAGCCTCTGCTAAAAAGGGCTAAGGATAAAGAAGTGTACTGGGTGTCTAATCTATGTTTTTTTAGATTTCACGGTTGGAACAAATTATCCCCGGGTTTGTAAAATCAATGCCTTTCCTGTAATCTATTATTCACAAGGATGACATATCTCCTCTTTCATGCAGTTGTTTCAGTTGAGGCTCCGGGACCCTCTTATTAAAAAGGCCTGAGGATAAATAAGTGTAACGGGTGTCTAATCAATGTTTTTTTCTATTTCCCGGGTCATATAAATGATCTCTGGGATTCTAAAATCAATGCCTTTCCTGTAATCTATTATTCAAAAGGATGACATATCTCCTCTTTCATGCTGTTGTTTCGGTTGAGGCTCCGGGACCCTCTTATTAAAAAGGCCTGAGGATAAATAAGTGTACTGGGTGTCTAATCAATGTTTTTTTTCTATTTCACGGTTGCAAATAATGATCTGTGGGTTTCTAAAATCAATGCCTTTACTGTAATCTATTATTCAAAAGGATAACATATCTCCTCCTTCATGCTGTTGTTTCGGTTGAGGCTCCGGGACCCTCTTATTAAAAAGGCGTGAGGATAAATAAGTGTACTGGGTGTCTAATCAATGTTTTTTTCTATTTCACGGTTGCAAATAATGATCTGTGGGTTTCTAAAATCAATGCCTTTTACTGTAATCTATTATTCAAAAGGATGACATATCTCCTCTTTCATGCTGTTGTTTCGGTTGAGGCTACGGGACCCTCTTATTAAAAAGGCCTGAGGATAAATAAGTGTACTGGGTGTCTAATCAATGTTTTTTTTCTATTTCACGGTTGCAAATAATGATCTGTGGGTTTCTAAAATCAATGCCTTTCTTGTAATCTATTATTCAAAAGGATGACATATGTCCTCTTTCATGCTGTTGTTTCGGTTGAGGCTCCGGGACCCTCTTATTAAAAAGGCCTGAGGAAAAATAAGTGTACTGGGTGTCTAATCAATGTTTTTTTCTATTTCACGGTTGCAACTAATTATCTCAGTGTTTTTAAAATCAATGCCTTTCCTGTAATCTATTATTCAAAAGGATGACATACGTCCTCTTTCATGCTGTTGTTTCGGTTGAGTCTCCGGGACCCTCTTATTAAAAAGGCCTGAGGATAAATAAGTGTACTGCGTGTCTAATCAATGTTTTTTTCTATTTCACGGTTGCAAATAATGATCTGTGGGTTTCTAAAATCAATGCCTTTCTTGTAATCTATTATTCAAAAGGATGACATATGTCCTCTTTCATGCTGTTGTTTCGGTTGAGGCTCCGGGACCCTCTTATTAAAAAGGCCTGAGGAAAAATAAGTGTACTGGGTGTCTAATCAATGTTTTTTTCTATTTCACGGTTGCAACTAATTATCTCAGTGTTTTTAAAATCAATGCCTTTCCTGTAATCTATTATTCAAAAGGATGACATACGTCCTCTTTCATGCTGTTGTTTCGGTTGAGGCTCCGGGACCCTCTTATTAAAAAGGCCTGAGGATAAATAAGTTTACTGGGTGTCTAATCAATGTTTTTTTCTATTTCCCGGGTCATATAAATGATCTCTGGGATTCTAAAATCAATGCCTTTCCTGTAATCTATTATTCAAAAGGATGACATATCTCCTCTTTCATGCTGTTGTTTCGGTTGAGGCTCCGGGACCCTCGTATTAAAAAGGCCTGAGGATAAATAAGTGTAACGGGTGTCTAATCAATGTTTTTTTCTATTTCCCGGGTCATATAAATGATCCCTGGGATTCTAAAATCAATGCCTTTCCTGTAATCTATTATTCAAAAGGATGACATATGTCCTCTTTCATGCTGTTGTTTCGGTTGAGGCTCCGGGACCCTCTTATTAAAAAGGCCTAAGGATAAATAAGTGTACTGGGTGTCTAATCAATGTTTTTTTCTATTTCACGGTTGCAAATAATGATCTGTGGGTTTCTAAAATCAATGCCTTTCTTGTAATCAATTGTTCAAAAGGATGATATATGTCCGCTTTCATGCTGTTGTTTCTTTTGAGGCTCCGGGACCCGCTTATTAAAAAGGCCTGAGGAAAAATAAGTGTACTGGGTGTCTAATCAATGTTTTTTTTCTATTTCCTGGTTGCAAATAATGATCTGTGGGTTTCTAAAATCAATGCCTTTACTGTAATCTATTATTCAAAAGGATGACAAATCTCCTCTTTCATGCTGTTGTTTCGGTTGAGGCTCCGGGACCCTCTTATTAAAAAGGCCTGAGGAAAAATAAGTGTACTGGGTGTCTAATCAATGTTTTTTTCTATTTTACGGTTGCAACTAATTATCTCAGTGTTTTTAAAATCAATGCCTTTCCTGTAATCTATTATTCAAAAGGATGACATATGTCCTCTTTCATGCTGTTGTTTTTTCGGTTGAGTCTCCGGGACCCTCTTATTAAAAAGGCCTGAGGATAAATAAGTGTACTGGGTGTCTAATCAATGTTTTTTTCTATTTCCTGGGTCATATAAATGATCTCTGGGATTCTAAAATCAATGCCTTTCCTGTAATCTATTATTCAAAAGGATGACATATCTCCTCTTTCATGCTGTTGTTTCGGTTAAGGCTCCGGGACCCTCTTATTAAAAAGGCCTGAGGATAAATAAGTGTAACGGGTGTCTAATCAATGTTTTTTTCTATTTCCCGGGTCATATAAATGATTTCTGGGATTCTAAAATCAATGCCTTTCCTGTAATCTATTATTCAAAAGGATGACATATGTCCTCTTTCATGCTGTTGTTTCGGTTGAGGCTCCGGGACCCTCGTATTAAAAAGGCCTGAGGATAAATAAGTGTATCGGGTGTCTAATCAATGTTTTTTTCTATTTCCCGGGTCATATAAATGATCTCTGGAATTCTAAAATCAATGCCTTTCCTGTAATCTATTATTCAAAAGGATGACATATCTCCTCTTTCATGCTGTTGTTTCGGTTGAGGATCCGGGACCCTCTTATTAAAAAGGCCTGAGGATAAATAAGTGTACTGGGTGTCTAATCAATGTTTTTTTCTATTTCCCGGTTGCAAATAATGATCTGTGGGTTTCTAAAATCAATGCCTTTCTTGTAATCTATTATTCAAAAGGATGACATATGTCCTCTTTCATGCTGTTGTTTCGGTTGATGCTCCGGGACCCTCGTATTAAGAAGGCCTGAGGATAAATAAGTGTACTGGGTGTCTAATCAATGTTTTTTTTATATTTCCCGGGTCATATAAATTATCTCTGGGATTCTAAAATCAATGCCTTTCCTGTAATCTATTATTCAAAAGGATGACATATGTCCTCTTTCATGCTGTTGTTTTGGTTGAGGCTCCGGGACCCTCCTATTCAAAAGGCCTGAGGATAAATAAGTGTAACGGGTGTCTAATCAATGTTTTTTTCTATTTCCCGGGTCATATAAATGATCTCTGGGATTCTAAAATCAATGCCTTTCCTGTAATCTATTATTCAAAAGGATGACATATCTCCTCTTTCATGCTGTTGTTTTGGTTGAGGCTCCGGGACCCTCTTATTAAAAAGGCCTGAGGATAAATAAGTGTACTGGGTGTCTAATCAATGTTTTTTTTCTATTTCACGGTTGCAAATAATGATCTGTGGGTTTCTAAAATCAATGCCTTTACTGTAATCTATTATTCAAAAGGATAACATATCTCCTCCTTCATGCTGTTGTTTTGGTTGAGGCTCCGGGACCCTCTTATTAAAAAGGCGTGAGGATAAATAAGTGTACTGGGTGTCTAATCAATGTTTTTTTCTATTTCACGGTTGCAAATAATGATCTGTGGGTTTCTAAAATCAATGCCTTTTACTGTAATCTATTATTCAAAAGGATGACATATCTCCTCTTTCATGCTGTTGTTTCGGTTGAGGCTACGGGACCCTCTTATTAAAAAGGCCTGAGGATAAATAAGTGTACTGGGTGTCTAATCAATGTTTTTTTTCTATTTCACGGTTGCAAATAATGATCTGTGGGTTTCTAAAATCAATGCCTTTCTTGTAATCTATTATTCAAAAGGATGACATATGTCCTCTTTCATGCTGTTGTTTCGGTTGAGGCTCCGGGACCCTCTTATTAAAAAGGCCTGAGGAAAAATAAGTGTACTGGGTGTCTAATCAATGTTTTTTTCTATTTCACGGTTGCAACTAATTATCTCAGTGTTTTTAAAATCAATGCCTTTCCTGTAATCTATTATTCAAAAGGATGACATACGTCCTCTTTCATGCTGTTGTTTCGGTTGAGGCTCCGGGACCCTCTTATTAAAAAGGCCTGAGGATAAATAAGTGTACTGCGTGTCTAATCAATGTTTTTTTCTATTTCACGGTTGCAAATAATGATCTGTGGGTTTCTAAAATCAATGCCTTTCTTGTAATCTATTATTCAAAAGGATGACATATGTCCTCTTTCATGCTGTTGTTTCGGTTGAGGCTCCGGGACCCTCTTATTAAAAAGGCCTGAGGAAAAATAAGTGTACTGGGTGTCTAATCAATGTTTTTTTCTATTTCACGGTTGCAACTAATTATCTCAGTGTTTTTAAAATCAATGCCTTTCCTGTAATCTATTATTCAAAAGGATGACATACGTCCTCTTTCATGCTGTTGTTTCGGTTGAGGCTCCGGGACCCTCTTATTAAAAAGGCCTGAGGATAAATAAGTTTACTGGGTGTCTAATCAATGTTTTTTTCTATTTCCCGGGTCATATAAATGATCTCTGGGATTCTAAAATCAATGCCTTTCCTGTAATCTATTATTCAAAAGGATGACATATCTCCTCTTTCATGCTGTTGTTTCGGTTGAGGCTCCGGGACCCTCGTATTAAAAAGGCCTGAGGATAAATAAGTGTAACGGGTGTCTAATCAATGTTTTTTTCTATTTCCCAGGTCATATAAATGATCCCTGGGATTCTAAAATCAATGCCTTTCCTGTAATCTATTATTCAAAAGGATGACATATGTCCTCTTTCATGCTGTTGTTTCGGTTGAGGCTCCGGGACCCTCTTATTAAAAAGGCCTGAGGATAAATAAGTGTACTGGGTGTCTAATCAATGTTTTTTTCTATTTCACGGTTGCAAATAATGATCTGTGGGTTTCTAAAATCAATGCCTTTCTTGTAATCAATTGTTCAAAAGGATGATATATGTCCTCTTTCATGCTGTTGTTTCTTTTGAGGCTCCGGGACCCGCTTATTAAAAAGGCCTGAGGAAAAATAAGTGTACTGGGTGTCTAATCAATGTTTTTTTTCTATTTCCTGGTTGCAAATAATGATCTGTGGGTTTCTAAAATCAATGCCTTTACTGTAATCTATTATTCAAAAGGATGACATATCTCCTCTTTCATGCTGTTGTTTCGGTTGAGGCTCTGGGACCCTCTTATTAAAAAGGCCTGAGGATAAATAAGTGTACTGCGTGTCTAATCAATGTTTTTTTCTATTTCACGGTTGCAAATAATGATCTGTGGGTTTCTAAAATCAATGCCTTTCTTGTAATCTATTATTCAAAAGGATGACATATGTCCTCTTTCATGCTGTTGTTTCGGTTGAGGCTCCGGGACCCTCTTTTTAAAAAGGCCTGAGGAAAAATAAGTGTACTGGGTGTCTAATCAATGTTTTTTTCTATTTTACGGTTGCAACTAATTATCTCAGTGTTTTTAAAATCAATGCCTTTCCTGTAATCTATTATTCAAAAGGATGACATATGTCCTCTTTCATGCTGTTGTTTTTTCGGTTGAGTCTCCGGGACCCTCTTATTAAAAAGGCCTGAGGATAAATAAGTGTACTGGGTGTCTAATCAATGTTTTTTTCTATTTCCTGGGTCATATAAATGATCTCTGGGATTCTAAAATCAATGCCTTTCCTGTAATCTATTATTCAAAAGGATGACATATCTCCTCTTTCATGCTGTTGTTTCGGTTAAGGCTCCGGGACCCTCTTATTAAAAAGGCCTGAGGATAAATAAGTGTAACGGGTGTCTATTCAATGTTTTTTTCTATTTCCCGGGTCATATAAATGATTTCTGGGATTCTAAAATCAATGCCTTTCCTGTAATCTATTATTCAAAAGGATGACATATGTCCTCTTTCATGCTGTTGTTTCGGTTGAGGCTCCGGGACCCTCGTATTAAAAAGGCCTGAGGATAAATAAGTGTATCGGGTGTCTAATCAATGTTTTTTTCTATTTCCCGGGTCATATAAATGATCTCTGGAATTCTAAAATCAATGCCTTTCCTGTAATCTATTATTCAAAAGGATGACATATCTCCTCTTTCATGCTGTTGTTTCGGTTGAGGATCCGGGACCCTCTTATTAAAAAGGCCTGAGGATAAATAAGTGTACTGGGTGTCTAATCAATGTTTTTTTCTATTTCCCGGTTGCAAATAATGATCTGTGGGTTTCTAAAATCAATGCCTTTCTTGTAATCTATTATTCAAAAGGATGACATATGTCCTCTTTCATGCTGTTGTTTCGGTTGATGCTCCGGGACCTTCGTATTAAGAAGGCCTGAGGATAAATAAGTGTACTGGGTGTCTAATCAATGTTTTTTTTATATTTCCCGGGTCATATAAATTATCTCTGGGATTCTAAAATCAATGCCTTTCCTGTAATCTATTATTCAAAAGGATGACATATGTCCTCTTTCATGCTGTTGTTTTGGTTGAGGCTCCGGGACCCTCTTATTCAAAAGGCCTGAGGATAAATAAGTGTACTGGGTGTCTAATCAATGTTTTTTTCTATTTCCCGGGTCATATAAATCATCTCTGGGATTCTAAAATCAATGCCTTAACTGTAATCAATTGTTCACAAGGATGCCATATGTCCTCTTTCATGCTGTTGTTTCAGTTGAGGCTCCGGGAGCCTCTTATAAAAAGGCCTAAGGATAAAGAAGTGTTCTGGGTGTCCAATCAATGTTTTTTTTTAGTTCACAGTTGCAAAAAAATTATCTATGGCTTTGTAAAATCTATGTCTTACCTGTCATCTATTGTTCAAAATGATGCCATATGTCCTCTTTCCTGCTGTTGTTTTTGTTGGGGGTCCGGAACACTATTCTAAAAAGTCCGAAGGAGAATGACCTGTACTGTACTGGGTGTCCAATCATGTTTTTGTTTTCAATTTCACGGTTCATAATAAATATCGCCATGTAACTAAAATCAATGCCATACCTGTACTCGGTTGTTCAAAAGGATGGCATATGTGGTGTTTCATTCTGTTGTGGTTGTTGAGGGTCGTGGCCGTGGGACAGCGTATAAAACGGCTAAAGGAGAACAACCTGTACAGCCTTGCTCCTCTTTTTAGGCAGGCCAGCTCTTTGCATACATGCCCACAGACTCTGTAATGCATGCCTCTTTTAGGGAGAGGTGCAGCCATAATGCAGGATCAGAAACTCTGCTTGCAACTGTAATCTATTATTCAAAAGGATGACATATGTCCTCTTTCATGCTGTTGTTTTTTCGGTTGAGTCTCCGGGACCCTCTTATTAAAAAGGCCTGAGGATAAATAAGTGTACTGGGTGTCTAATCAATGTTTTTTTCTATTTCCTGGGTCATATAAATGATCTCTGGGATTCTAAAATCAATGCCTTTCCTGTAATCTATTATTCAAAAGGATGACATATCTCCTCTTTCATGCTGTTGTTTCGGTTAAGGCTCCGGGACCCTCTTATTAAAAAGGCCTGAGGATAAATAAGTGTAACGGGTGTCAAATCAATGTTTTTTTCTATTTCCCGGGTCATATAAATGATTTCTGGGATTCTAAAATCAATGCCTTTCCTGTAATCTATTATTCAAAAGGATGACATATGTCCTCTTTCATGCTGTTGTTTCGGTTGAGGCTCCGGGACCCTCGTATTAAAAAGGCCTGAGGATAAATAAGTGTATCGGGTGTCTAATCAATGTTTTTTTCTATTTCCCGGGTCATATAAATGATCTCTGGAATTCTAAAATCAATGCCTTTCCTGTAATCTATTATTCAAAAGGATGACATATCTCCTCTTTCATGCTGTTGTTTCGGTTGAGGATCCGGGACCCTCTTATTAAAAAGGCCTGAGGATAAATAAGTGTACTGGGTGTCTAATCAATGTTTTTTTCTATTTCCCGGTTGCAAATAATGATCTGTGGGTTTCTAAAATCAATGCCTTTCTTGTAATCTATTATTCAAAAGGATGACATATGTCCTCTTTCATGCTGTTGTTTCGGTTGAGGCTCCGGGACCCTCTTATTAAAAAGGCCTGAGGATAAATAAGTGTACTGGGTGTCTAATCAATGTTTTTTTCTATTTCCCGGGTCATATAAATCATCTCTGGGATTCTAAAATCAATGCCTTAACTGTAATCAATTGTTCACAAGGATGCCATAGGTCCTCTTTCATGCTGTTGTTTCAGTTGAGGCTCCGGGAGCCTCTTATAAAAAGGCCTAAGGATAAAGAAGTGTTCTGGGTGTCCAATCAATGTTTTTTTTTATTTCACAGTTGCAAAAAAATTATCTATGGCTTTGTAAAATCTATGTCTTACCTGTCATCTATTGTTCAAAATGATGCCATTTGTCCTCTTTCCTGCTGTTGTTTTTGTTGGGGGTCCGGAACACTATTCTAAAAAGTCCGAAGGAGAATGACCTGTACTGTACTGGGTGTCCAATCATGTTTTTGTTTTCAATTTCACGGTTCATAATAAATATCGCCATGTAACTAAAATCAATGCCATACCTGTACTCGGTTGTTCAAAAGGATGGCATATGTGGTGTTTCATTCTGTTGTGGTTGTTGAGGGTCGTGGCCGTGGGACAGCGTATAAAACGGCTAAAGGAGAACAACCTGTACAGCCTTGCTCCTCTTTTTAGGCAGGCCAGCTCTTTGCATACATGCCCACAGACTCTGTAATGCATGCCTCTTTTAGGGAGAGGTGCAGCCATAATGCAGGATCAGAAACTCTGCTTGCAACTGTTATACTCGATTTTGCGAAAGGAAGTAAGCTTACCATGGTTCCCTGCACGCACGTATTGTTGTTATATTTTGGTGACGGTAATCATGATGGCCATGTAGACCACCACCACTGAGAGTCCTGGAAGTAACAGGGATGAGATGAAAGAGCTAAGAATAGTAGAACTTGAAACAACAGAGTTAGCCATGGGTGTTAGTGCAAAACCGCTTGGCTTTTTTTTGGCTTTGGGTGCGGCTATTCATGCAGGCCATATAGAGCTGCCACCATTCAGTGTCGTATCAGCTATTAAACTAATAAGAACAGTACTACCAAAATACAGCCAATGAAGGGCCTTAGGAAGACTGAGCCAAGGTTGGATTGTAGTATTTGGTTAGGCTAATCATGATGGCCATGTAGACCACCACCACTGAGAGTCCTGGAAGTAACAGGGATGAAATAAAAGAGCTAAGAATAGTAGAACTTGAAACAACAGAGTTAGCCATGGGTGTTAGTGCAAAACAGCTTGGCTTTTTTTGGCTTTGGGTGCGGCTATTCATGCAGGCCATATAGAGCTGCCACCATTCGGTGTCGTATCAGCTATTAAACTAATAAGAACAGTACTACCAAAATACAGCCAATGAACGGCCTTAGGAAGACTGAGCCAAGGTTGGATTGTAGTATTTGGTTAGGCTAATCATGATGGCCATGTAGACCACCACCACTGAGAGTCCTGGAAGTAACAGGGATGATGAGATGAAAGTACTAAGAATAGTACTACTTGAAACAACAGAGTTAGCCATGGGTGTTAATCCAAGACCGCTTGGATTTATTTTTGTTTTGGGTGCGGCTAATCATGCAGGCCATATAGAGCTGCCACCATTTGGTGTCGTATCAGCTATTAAACTAATAAGAACAGTACTACCAAAATACAGCCAATGAAGGGCCTTAGGAAGACTGAGCCAAGGTTGGATTGTAGTATTTGGTTAGGCTAATCATGATGGCCATGTAGACCACCACCACTGAGAGTCCTGGAAGTAACAGGGATGATGAGATGAAAGTGCTAAGAATAGTACTACTTGAAACAACAGAGTTAGCCATGGGTGTTAATCCAAGACCGCTTGGATTTATTTTTGTTTTGGGTGCGGCTAATCATGCAGGCCATATAGAGCTGCCACCATTCGGTGTTGTATCAGCTATAAAAATAATAAAAACTGTACTATCAAAATACAGACAATGAAGGGCCTATGAAGACTGAGCAAAGGTTGGATTGTAGTATTTTGTTTGGCTAATCATGATGGCCATGTAGACCACCTGTAACAGGGATGAAAGTGCTAAGAATAGTACTAATTGAAACAACCGATTTAGCCATGGGTGTTAGTCTAAGACCACTCAGCTTTTTTTTGGGTTTGGGTGCAGCTAATCATGAAGGCCAGATAGACCTGCCACCATTTGGTGTTGTAACAGGTATTAAACTGCATAGAACAGTACTACTTAACACAAACTACTTACCATGGGTCCCAGAGCATATGTTTGGTTATTATATTTTGTAAGGGTAATCATGCAGGCCATATAGACCTCCACCGATAGGGTGAGTATGAGTAACAGCTATTAAAATGCGAAGGACATTACTAATTAACACAACATAGTTACCATGGGTCGCAGACCAAGAGCAGATGTCTTATTATTATATTTTGTATGGGTAATCATCCAGGCTGTATAGACCTCACCAAATAGGGGGAGTTACAGAGATTAAAGTGCTAAGAATGGTAGTACTTAAAACACAACCTAGTTAAAATTGGTACCAGACCGCATGTCTTATTATTATATTTTTTCAGGGTAAACAGGCAGGCCATATAGAACACCCCCGATAGGGGGGGGGGGGGAACAGGGATTAAAGTGCTAAGAAAAGTACTAATTAACACAAGCTAGTTGGGTCCAAGAACGCATGTTTAATTATTAGACTTTATTAGGGTAATTATATATCTAACAAATCTATTT
Organism: Bombina bombina; assembly: GCF_027579735.1. Taxonomy (NCBI): domain Eukaryota; kingdom Metazoa; phylum Chordata; class Amphibia; order Anura; family Bombinatoridae; genus Bombina; species Bombina bombina. The sequence goes on from NC_069499.1 coordinate 1,068,430,027, forward strand.
CTCTTCTATCGATTCTATCTAACTATCAATCTATGTATATCTATCTATCTATCCTATCTATCAATCTATCTTCTGTCCGGGATGTTTTGAGACAGCCACTTTGGAATGATAGTGGATTTAGGCCCATTATGGCTTAAAAGCAGACTCTGCATAAACTATGTAATTTTCCATGGGAGTTTTGCCAGGGATCCCCCTCCAGCATGCGACAGTCCAGGTGTTAGTACCCTTGAAACAACTTTTCCATCACTATTGTGGCCAGAAAGAGTCCTTGTAGGTTTTAAAGTTCGCCTGCCTATTGAATTCAATGGCGGTTTGTGCAGTTCGCGAACAATACCGGAAGTTCGAGTCCGCCGTTCGCGAACCGAAAATTTTAGGTTTGCGACATCACTAGTATTGATTTGCATGAGGAAATTGCTGAAGCAAGAAAGATAATTACATAGTGTATGCATGAAAAAGGAAAGAAAATTGTTTTTATGGCAAGATTGGAGAAAATGGAAAAGGATGAGTCTTGTAGTAAATATTTTTTTAAGAAATCTTTTGAAGGAAAGACTGGTTTTGTTAGTGTTTTGAGTTTGAAATTATTGGTATGGATGGTGTTTTGCGTGAAGTTCGTGAGTTTTATAGTGAGCTGTATAAAGAAAAGACAAGAGATGTTTTATTGGAAAAGGAGTTGTAGAAAGACATTTAGGTTAAGTTGGAAAAATATGATAATGATTTGTTAGAAAGGGATATAAGTTTGGATGAGATTGCAGAGGATGTTAGGAGTTTTAAGAATGGGAAGGTACCTGGCTGTGATGGTTTGCCTGTTTAATTTTATACTTGTTTTTGGAATTTGATTGGGGTAGATATGTTGGAAGTTTGTAAGATTGTTTTGAGAATAAATGTTTTGCCTGTTTCAATGCAGAAAGGTTTGATTGTTTTGTTATTTAAAAAGGGTGATAAGAGAGATTTGAGGAATTGAAGGCCAATTACGTTGTTGAATGTTGACTATAAGGTTATTGCAAAGGTGCTGGCAAATAGAATATATGGAGTGATTGGTAAGGTTGTGGTGAAGAGCAAGTGTGTGCTGTTCCTGGGCGTCAGATTTCTGAAAGTTTGTTGTTACTATGTGATGTACTGGGGTATGTGAGGGAGAGGGTGAGGTCTGTTGCTATTGTGGATTTTGAAAAAGTGTTTGATAGGGTAGTGCATGATTTTATGTTTCATGTTTTAGAACTTTTGGGGTTTTCTGGTAACATTATTGAATGGTTTAAATGTTTGTATTGTGATATTCTGAGTCAAGTTCAGGTTAATGGTTTTTTGACTGAGGAATTTTGTGTTAAATCTGGAGTGCATAAAGGTTGTCCTTTGTCTCCTGTGTTATTTGTATGTGTCATTGAGCTAGTGTTATCTAGTTTAAGGAAGGATAAATTAGTTAGAGGTGTGAGTGTTCCTGGTAGTAATGGAAGGTGTTTGAAAGTGATTGGGTATATGGATGATGTGAGTGTGGTATGTGAGACTCAGGTTGGTTTGAGGAGGGTGAAAACTTTGGTTGAATGTTTTTGTATGGCAAGTGGTTTCAGAGTTAATTGGAATAAGTGTAAAGTTAAAGTTTTTAGTAATGATAGGGAGATTGATTCCTGTGGATGGCCTGTGACTGACGGTGCAATTGAGGTGTTGGGTGTGAAATTTGATGTAGATTTGAAAGGCTTGGAAAGTTGGGAGAATGTTTTTGATAAAGTGAGTAGAAAACCTCAGTTTTGGTCTTTAAGTACTTTAAGTTTGGAAGAAAAAACGTTAGATAATAAATTGGTTTTGATCCCTATTGTGTTATATTTAGCGTTAGTTTTTCCGCCTCCTGAGAGGATTTTTCTGAGAATTTTGAGATTGTTGTTTTTTCCCCCCCTGGAGTTCTGGTATGGAGTGTTTGAAAAGAGATGTTGTTGTTAATAGTAAGAATGTTGGTGGTAAGGGATTTCCAAATAAGGAGAGATTCTTGACTGTGAAATATGTTAGTAGGTGTGTGGTTCTGAGTGGTAAGGATAGCATGGCTGGTTGTATGGTAAAGTATGCTTGTGGAAATGTTTTAAGACTATATGGTTTGTTTAAGATTGATAGAAAGAAACCAGTATGTTTTGCTGTTCCTTGGTTTTATGTAAGGATGGAATGTTTGATTAATAATATGGTTTGGAGAATGTTAGTAGGGAGATGTGGTGTGAAAACAGAATGGTGTTGAAAATGTTGGAGAAGAAGGAAGGTCTTGAGTTGATTGGGGGTTTGAATAAGAATGAATGTGTGTTGGTATGGAAAAATGTGTGTAATAAGTATTTGATGAATAGGCAGAAAGATATTAGTAGGATGAGTGTGCATAAGTGTTTGCTGACAAGGGATTTTCAGAGAGTGCGTTGTTTAGTGGCTTCAGAAGTGTGTCCTAGAGATGGTTGTTGTCAAAGTGAGAGTGTTATTCATTTGTTTAGGAATTGTGAGTATGCTAGAGATGTTTGGAGCAATTTGAGTAGGATGATTAAGGGTCTGACTGGAGTGCAGTTTTTTACTTTTAATATGATGATGTATGGCTTGTGTGGAAGTGGTGTGGATAAGGAGAAAGCAAGATTGATATGGTTGTTAGCTTATTGTATGAAGGAGGTGTTGTGGGATGTGCATAATATATATTTTTAAGAAAGAGGTAGTTTCTGTAGGTGATTGTGTGAGTATGATCCTTGGGAAGTTGTTTTTGTATTTTTTTTTTTTTTTTTATAGGAGGCGATATGGGGAATTAGATTCTGAAGGCATCTGGAAAACAAAGAAGTTGAAGGATTGAATTGTTTAGTTTTTACTTTTTTTTTTCTCTCCAGTTTGTTTTTGTCTGTATTTGAATTATTTTTAATTTTATTCTGTGTGATTATTTAAGTTTTAAGTTTTATGTTTGCATTTTGAATTCTTTCTGATGACAAAAGTTTGGGTCAATATTTCAGTTGTTTTGTAACAAGAGATATTTTGTTTGCATTTGTTATTATGATTTTATTTTGTATATATGCATATATGATTATTTTTCTAATAAAAGAATTATGAAACGTACGTCTGGGGTTTGATGTTTTTCTTGTTCAGAGAAAAATGGCCTGGTATTTTGGTGCTGGACTGTCATTGGGCAGGGTCAGACTGATATGCTACAGGATATTTTTTCTGTGAAAAGGCATAGTGTGCTAAAGAGTATGCACCCTGAGTGGCACTGAAAATAAACAGGCATGAAAGTTATTCTAGTTTTTGTTCTGTCTTGAGTGCGTCTCTTTTTCATATATATATATATATATATATATATATATATATATATATATATATATATATATATATATATATATATATTGTATCATGGTTTTGTTATATTTGTTACAGAAAATTAGTCTTGCTGGATAGAACAAGAGATATCTATAGAACCTTGCAGATAATGAAGGCATTATTGTAATACTGTGATATTTTATTTTTGTTTTGTTTTTTTAAATCTAGGTTAACATCAAGATGGCATTCACAGTGAGGAGAATATTTGGGTAAACTTGGTAAAGTCCAGAAATATGCCCTGATTACAAGCAATTCATGCTGATAAGCTGTTGTACTCATCAGTGATGTCACCATTGCAGAGTGGTTGTCTGAACAAACTAGTGGGATCTCAAATTAAACACCACAAAACACAAAATTATGCACAGTCATTATAATGTCAGATTGTATGTCATTTGATAAACATTGCAGTAGCACAGCAGGTAAGACCCGTATAATGTTTTTTTTATAGAAGCATGGTTGCACACAAGTGAACAGGAGTGCCCATGTAAATGCAGACAGCATGTTGCTGCCCGCCAGAGGAGAGGCCTGGCAGACAGGGGTGCATATGTATGCCCCTGTTTTCTTGTGTTTGATAAATTGAGCGCTTAATCTTTTTGTTCTTATTTGCTTTAAAAACCTATGGTTAAGATTAAGTTCCTTCATCTCTGTAACTCTTGTTACCTGCACTAAAGGTTACCGATAATGATAATAACATAATATAAACCTCCCAACTGTACTGGATCTGAAGTGAATGTCATAGTTTGGGAGGTTTATCCACTGTCCTTTCCTATAGCTTCACCTTCCAAGGTCTGCCCTTACTCTGCCAAAGGCACACTCTGACTCCGCCCATCCAACCAATGGCACAACTATGGACCACTTCTCCCATGTCCTTCAAATGGTGGGATGTATAATAACAAATCAGATAAGAATGCTTTTCTAAAGTATTAAACATTTGCTACTGATAAAGACTATATTCCTCTATGTAAAATAATAAAAACATATATGTGTCACTCCCTGTAAACTTCCTACAGTAGAATAAATTTCCTCTGGATCTTAGGTTGCCACCCTTACGGTATTTTTATAGTTCATGTCAATGAAGATAATAAAAAATAAATATAGAAATCCTGTTATTGGGAAACAACATCTAAGTATGCTGGAATCTCATTGTAAACAAATTATCATTTGGAATGAGTCCTAGTAGCTTTAGTTTCTAAATTATACTTTATAATTATTTATGCAAATGTATGCAAATTAGCATTCCAAGCATTGGTGCCACATCCATGTTCAGCCTTCTTCTATATTTTCTATTACTTGTGGCATAAGCTATTTTAATAATTAATTGCTTATTTTTCACATTTGATTTAGGATTTTGAATGTAGTATTTTCATAAAAAAGAGGTTGTATGCTTTTACTTTGTGAAAAAGACATAATTTAAAATGCTTCTTTATAAGCTTGGTATATTTTTGTTGTTGTTTGTTTTTTTAAGCCCTCTTCCTGTGACATCATTAAGAGCTAGTTTACAAGTGGTGCGCTATTTATCGCTCCTGGTAGTGCGTTGTGTACCACGCGTATTACAAGTTTAAAGTAAAGTTTTCGCTTGCATGCTAATCTGACACATGCAAAAAGCCGAAGTTAGAATATGGTGACTGTGTTGACGTATTCTCCCATAGATGGAGTGTGATCAAAGTCAAAACAGCCAATAGGATGTAAGCAGCCCTCATCCTATTGGCTCATTTGAATTTGACAGCCAATAGGAATGCAAGGGTACCCCTATATAAGGGGTACCTTGCATTCAATCTTTATTGAGCAGCGGAAGATCGCATAAAGAGGATCTCCGTGTCGGGTGGATGTCATCGATGACCGCTCTGCCTCTGCACCACCGGGATGAAGACTGAAGATAGTCCCGCAATGGATGAAGATGAGCCGCCTGGATGAACATCTTTTGCCGCTGGGATGAAGATATTTTGCTGGACTTCATCAATGGTGAGTACCGATTTTGGGGTAAGTGTTAGTTGTTGTTTTTTTGTGGGGGTGTTTTTTTTTTAAATTAGGGCTTTTTTTATTTTTCATAAGCTGAAAAAGAGATGATTGCCCTTTTAAGGGCAAAGCCCATACAAATGCCCTTTTCAGGGAAATGGGTAGATACGTTTTTTTTTGTTACGTGTTTTTTTATTTTGGGGGTTTGGGAGGGTGGGGTTGTTATGTTAGGGGGTAATGTGTTTATTTTCTTTGCAAAAGAGCTGTTAACTTTAGGGCAATGCACTACAAAAGGCCACTTTTTTGGGGGGTGTTTTTTATTTTTAAACGGGGGTATTAGAATAGGAATAACTTTTTTTAATTTTTGATAATTTCGTTTGTTATTTTCTGTAATGTTAGTTGTTTTTTGTAATGGTAGTTTTTTCATTTTCTGTAATGGTATTTTTTTTTAATGTAATGTTAGGGTTTTATGTAAATTAGTTTTTTTATTTTTTGTAACTTTTTTTATTTTCAATGTAGTTGGTATCTTTTTTATTTTATTTCAGTGTATTTTAATTAAGTTAGGGGGTGTTGTGTTAGGGGGCTTAGTTTTTAGTTTAATACTTTGCGTTGTGGGGGGGACGGAGGTTTAGGGGTTAATAGTTTAATTAGGTAATTTGAGTTGTGGGTGGCTGGCAGTTTAGGTGTTAATAGTTTAATTAGGTGTTTACGTTGTGGGGGGTTGGCGGTTTAGGTGTTAATAGTTTAATTAGGTGTTTGCATTGTGGGGGTTTGGCGGTTCAGGTGTTAATAGTTTAATTTGGTGTTTGCATTGTGGGGGTTTGGCGTTTCAGGTGTTAATAATTGAATTAGGTGTTTGCAATGTCGGGGGATGGCGGTTTAGAGGTAAATAGTTGATTTAAGTCTTTGTGATGTCGGGTCGATGGCGGTTTAGAGGTGAATACATTTTATCAGTCATTGCGATATGGGGAGATGGCGTTTAGGGGTTGATATTGCGCATCCATTAGGGATTAGGGAGTTGCATTGCTTTTTTACTGAGCGCAAGGCCTGCTGCCCTGCCTATGTGTGGAGAGATAAATATGGAGTAAGACATCTCCATTCTGCACGTGTAAGTCCTTGCATCTACATATGTGATACCGACTAGCGACACCAGTTCTATGTTAGTTTATGGGAGTAAAAAATGAGCCAGACGTATAAAATATACGCACGTAACTTTTCTGCTGCGCCGGGTATGTGTGCTCAATTAGACTAAAAATTGCTGATGCCCGTTTTGTGCCCGTCGCCAAATATGTAATCGGGCCCTTAGTATATAAATTAGTGCACACTATAACATTGTTTTTTCTAAACATGGCAGTTCTGGTAATTGGTAGAGACAGGAATGTGTAAACAACAACATTTCATCAGCAGGAAGAAACAATTAATCAATCTCAACTCGTCACAGCATCCTGTCCATGAAAAATTAAAGGAGCATTTGCAAAACAGGAAAGTCTTAGGTGCTGCAATGAGACTGTTAATGTAACTATGGATTCAATCAAAAATGATTAACTTTAATTGTCATAAAATTTCACATTTTTACCTGGGAAGGTTTTTAACAATGTTTTACTAATGCAATGACCACTTTGGGCAAGATTACATATGCGGCGTTGCCCACAAAAGCATATAAATGCGGCGAATATATTTCACCCGTCGCCCGAAATTTTAACTCTTATAAGCTAACATAGAACCGCATTGCAAATCGGTATCACATATTCAGAGCAAGGACTTACGCAGCGAAAATGGGGGTTAGGCAGGCGCAGCAAGCCTTGCGCTGAGTATGTGAGCACCGTAACCCCCTGACAATAGTTAGATACTATTGTCAGGGGGTAACACATGCGCAATATCTATCTACCTCCTGAAAATAACTAAATCTAACGCATGCGCAATATCTATCTACCTGTCAACCGCCAACTCCCACCGCAATAACTAATAACCTATATTAATCCCTAATCCACCAAAACCCACATCGCAAAACATCTAATTAACCTATTAACCCCTAAGCTGCCAACCCCCACAACGCTATACACCTAATAATCACCTAGATTACGAGTTTTACACAAAACAGGGTGCAAAACGAACACAACAAAAGTTTCATTATTTCACCCTTCATAGCGCTGCCATTACGAGTTTCTGAAAAACCTCCTTGTGCTCATGCACACTTTCCCCCATAGACATAAATGGGGAGAGAGTGTTAGAAAAAAAACTAACACTTGTAGTGCAAAATGGCGATCGCCGTAACGCAACCCCATTTATGTCTATGGGGAAAAGAAAGTTACATTTAAACCTAACACCCTAACATAAACCCCAAGTTTAAACACCCCTAATCTGCCGCCCCAATATCGCCGCCACTATAATAATGTTAACCACTAATCTGCCGCCCCTGACATTGCTGACACTAATAAAAATTATTAACCCCTATTCCGTCACTCCCTGACATCGCCGCCACTAAATAAAGTTATTAACCCCTAAACTTCCGGCCTCCCACATCTCCACCACTAAATAAACCTATTAACCCCTAAACCACCGCCCCCACCCCCTAACTTTAAATTAAAATTACAATATAACTATCTTAAAATAAATAAATAAACTTACCTGTGAAATAAAAATAAACCTACCATTAAACTTTAAATTAACCTAACATAACTAATTTAATAAAATAAAAAATACTACCAATTAAAATATCTAAATTACAAATTTAAAAAACCTAACACTACGAAAAAAATAAAAAATCTAAATTACAACTAAAAAAATCCTATGAAAATTTTTAATAATCTAAGTTTACCACAAATAACACTAAAATCACGAAAAATAAAAAACACTAAGATTACAAAAAATAAACGAAATTATCAAAAATAAAAACAATTACACCTAATCTAATAGACATATAAAAATAAAAAAGCACCCCCAAAAGAAAAACACCCCCTAGCCTACAATAAACTATCTTAAAATTGACTTTTTATGGCATTACCCTAAAGAAATCAGCTCTTTTACCTGTAAAAAAATGCAAAGTCCCCACCAACAGTAAAACCCACCACCCAACCAACACCCCAAAATAAAAAAACCTAACTAAAAAAAAACCTAAGCTACCCATTGCCCCTAAAGGGGCATTTGTATGGGCATTGCCCTTAAAAGGGCATTTAGCTCTTTTGTATTGCCCTTAAAAGGGCATTCAGCTCTTTTTCAAAGCCCAAACCCTAATCTTAAACCCCCCCAAAAAACTAACACTAATCCCAGAAGATCTACTCATGGTTTCTGAAGTCCGGACATCCAGGCGGCGAGGTCTTCATTTAGGCGGCAAGGTCTTCATTTATCCCTGGGGTGTCTTCTATCTTCATTGCGGCGGTGCGGAGCGGAGCCATCCTGGAAGCCGATGCCATCCTGTGCGAAGCGTCCTCTTCATAAGGTTGCTGCCGTACACTGAAGTTGAATGCAAGGTAGCCGTTTCAAAATGGCGTACCTTGCATTCCTATTGGCTGATTTGATTCTTCAAATTTTTTAGTAGCTCTCATCCTATTGGCTGTTTTCAAATCAGATTATAGGATTTCAGTAGCTCTCATCCTATTGACTGATTTGAATTTGAAGACTCAAATCAGCCAAAAGGAATGCAAGGTACCCCATATTTAAACACGCACCTCGAATTCAATCCTCAGTGTGCGGTGGTGATCGTAAGAAAAGGATCTCCATGCTCCATGGCTCTGCGGTGGCTGGTCTTACTCACATTTCTGGACATTGCTAGTTTATCCGACTTACGCCACTTTATGAACTGTTTACCCTTCTTTTATAAAGATTGATGCTTTACTTTAAGAGTGACATGGGTAATGGATTTGCAACAGTTAAACATGCTATTAATATTTTGTTTGGAAAAATGTTTTGAAAGGACAGTAATAAACACATTGAGACAGTAATATAAAATGTTTAATTATGCGTTTTTATAAAAAACTTTGCAATATGCTTTCATTCATTATTGCTACCCATTATTCTGTAATTAAATACTATAAATTGAGGATTTTCCAGATCTGAAAAAGCAGATGTAAGGCTTCACCGTTTGCAGTTTGTTATCTTTTCATTTCTGCTGAAGCCAAGCAATTTAGATTTTATTAACACAATGACAGTGGGCAAGCCCTGTCTTCCCCACACTCAAGCCTGGATTGGCTTCTCCAGATGAAAAAAGTGGTGGGTGAAGTTTGACTATTGAAAAACAATGATAGCAATCAAGGTGATAACTTATCCTGATAATGTCCAGACTCTGCTGATACAGTATGTTAATCTAGTTGAAGACTGCAGAAAATGTTGCAATTACAAAGGGATAGATTACAAGTGATGCACTAACGTTGGCGTGCGTGATATCAAAATATTGCACCCGCATTAACTTGCGTGCATATTACAAGTTGAAAGTATACGTGACTGCACAAGCATAAACTAAATTTGCGCTTGTCGGGTCAGCGGGATTGAAGCCCTTGGGTAAAGGGTTAGGTCTAAATAGAAAGTTGCACCAAACACAACATAAATACATTCAAATAAGGTGATAGCCTCATATATACACTATCTGATAATAATAATTCACGTTAAAATAAAAATGTTTTAAGGGTTAAAAAGTATATGGCATACGACAAGGTATTTGAATGGAAAGGGCTATAATGTATATAATTATATACATACATTTAATGTCTAAATGTATGCATTTGTGTTTATATGTGCATAAACATACACAAAAACACACAAATAAACAAATATATATACATGTATACACAAATACCTGAAAACAAGAAAAATAATTTGTATTCACTCTTAATATGTAATCATTTGTTTTACTGCGTATGTACTGTAAATATTTTACATTCCATTTACATTCTTCACATATAGGAAAATGTTCTATTTATTTGTAAATAGATATTCCTATATCAGTATATACCTATACCTATATACGTATATTCATCTATATTTATATTTATATACATTTTACATAAAAACAACATTAGATATATTGAGAAATTTAAATAAAAAAATTAAAAAAAAAACCATTTTCTTCTATGTGAAGAATATTGGACTGTAAAATATTCATAAATACCTTTGGGTTAGCGCTGTAGGTTTAACTTCTGTTGGGGTTGCGCAAGCAATAAGTGTTAAGATTTTTTCCATTTTATGCTCTCTATTAAATTCTATGGTGAGAAGAAGTTAGCACGGTTGCGATATTCTAAGTACTGAAGTTAGTGCTCATCAGCTTTTGTTCGCATGTAAACATTTTACTTTACTTTTTGATTACGCCAAATGTATTGAAGTTTTGGGATATTGGGTTTTGGTAAAGGTATAGGGACTGTTTGAAACACATAGAGAAGTTTAGGTAAGAGATTAATTCTAACTATGTGAATTCTTCCAAGCCAAGAGATGGATTTGGGGAGCCAGGAGGTTGTCATTAGGGATGGGCGAATGTGTAAATTTCCGAATTTGAATGTTAGAATGAATGTTATTACCGAAATTCGAATTACAAATGCGAATGTTGATACAAACGAATATTCTTAACAATTCTATAATCGAATGCTATTTACAGTTTTTAAATGTCATTTTCGAATTAGAATGTTTATAATTAGATCGACTCTCCACATTCAAAATTTTGAATTTAACATTCTATTTAACAAATACTATTCAGAAGTTCAATAGTTTATGTGGTAGGGAATCTAGTAAATTGATACATAATAGATACAAATATATAAATTTGAATGTTTCTATTTCGATCGAATATTGCATAATTAATTTAAAGAAAGCATTAGAAATAGTATAACAAACATATAAATTCGAATTTTTCTAATTCGAATATTGCATAATTCGAACATTACATCTAAATAAAGCATTATATAAATACTATTACAAACATATAAATTCGAATTTTTCGAATTAGAATATTGCATAATTCGAATATTAAATTTAAATAAAGCATTATAGAAATACTATTACAAATATATAAATTCAAATTTTTCTAAACAAATATTTTCTAATGTAATCATAAAATTTTAAACCGAACATTCGAAAATCGAATGTTAGAATGTTATGTAAACCTACGAAATTCGATTCGAACAAACGAATGTGCTAAAATTTGCTTCATTTTTCGAATGTTGAGAAACATTCACCCATCCCTAGTTGTCATACAAGAGAATTAATGTAACAATTTCTCATAATTGAGTTTCAAAAATTGTTGTGGGTCTGGGGAAAGATATATGACAAGATATTTCAATACTTTCATCTTGTGTTCTTGGGTGGACATCTCTAATGGAAGTATTTCTGACTTAACTGTATAATTAGATACCACTCCATAGTCCTCCAGGAAGGTATGTGCCACAGACAGAAGAGAAGATAAGAATAGTAATAAATCATCTGCGAATAAGGTTAGTTTGTAATGCTTTTGGCCTATCATAAGTCCAGAAATATCTGGGCTATTCCTAAGTTTTATGGCTAATATTTCCATGGATAACACAAATAATAATTAAGACAGTGGGCAACCCTGCCTTGTGCCACTGATCATTGATTACAGTGATTTCATCCTCTGTGTTCCTTCAAGCAATTGTTTGAAGCAACGTCGAGGAGGAAACCACTGTGATCAGTGCAGTTAGCCGACTGTGTGGAACGGTCTCCTTCTACAGTTTGTAATGAGTCAGGGGAGGACTGGGCCACTATCAGTAAAGGGCTGACACAGGTTTTGTCCAGGGCCGGATTGGCATATGCCAGGAAAAAAGCCGCCCTAAGTATAGTGGTAGATTACAGCAGTTAGCAGCTGTATGGGAGTGACCTGCTTGAGCACACAGTGCTCACACATTACAAGGTGGCTGCTCCACTCCAATAGCACAGCTGGGTGGGTGGGGGCCATGCAATGTAAGTAACTCTGCAGTCAGAATAAGTGATCAGGATGGAGACAAGTTGGAGGCCATGTGTCGCGAGGCCTGCAAAAATTAAGTTACCATCGCTGGTGCGGTGGGGCGTTGGCAGAGCAGTTAGCAAATGGGAGGGAGCTACCATCACCTGTTTTGAGCGCACATCGCTAACATATTGCAAGGCGGCCACTCCAATCAACTCAAATAGCACCGCAGTGAGGGTAGGATGAGGGAACTAGAAACTGATACTGCTCGGCGAACAGAGTGTGACAAGGACGGAGCAAGCTAGAGGTACTGATCCCATGTCAGATCCTGTGAGGCTGCCATCCTGTCACTTGCCAGATCCTATGGCTGCTCTACTACCTGTCACTTCTGTGCTATTACAGGGTTCCCACTACACTGTATCATTATGCAGTATTGCATAGACAATACTTTTTTTTAGTATTATTTTTTTTTTTTTGTATTATTTTTTTTAGTATTATTTTTTTTTAATTTTTTTATTATTTTGGTCAAGTAATAAAACTGCAACACCCTCCTTATCTTACATACTGTGCTTTGTACATTTGGATACCCAGAATATCTGGCACTTCTCAAGCAAACATGTTTATGAACTGACAAAAGTACATGCATAATAGTGATGACATCATTAAACATAAGTGGGTTATAATACAGGGACACCGGCATTATATATCCAGCCCTGTTCATACTCAATACACTTGTCAAGAGACTAACATTCAAGTTGTTAAAGCCCTGATTTTTTGCTTTCTCTTACTTTTGTCACCTTCAAGGACACCCTAGTAGTATAGATGTGGAAATGATTATAACTTTTCTATAGACACTATATTACTACTGCTTTCTGCTCAATTTTCAGGTTGTGTAAAAAAAATTTGCTCAGAGCAGTAGCAGGTCCGCACAGCTGTAAAATAATTAGAGGGAACATTGGTAAGCTAGGGGTATCGTGAAGCGAAATAAGAAGGTTCTGAACCTTTTTAAAAACTTTTGCAAGAAGAGAATGTTACAATGTTTGTGCCTGATGTCATTAAAAGCCATAGATCGTTTTGGGGTATATTAAAGCCCTTTACATTTTGGGTAATAAGTGTTAGTGTGTTTGTGAGTTAGCCGTGGTTGGAGATAAGAGTAATGAGGTGTATTGGGACCTGAAAAAGTGACAGTCATGTAATGAAGATGCACAAGCACATAAGATTAACAGAAACAAGAAAGACTAAAACTTAAGTGACAGTATACTATAAAAAATGTTTTTTTTTTCCTTAATGTGTTTCCAATTACTTTTTTACCAGCTGCAAAGTATAAAATGTATGAGATCTGCTTTTTTAATGCTTGTGTCTATGAATTAACTGATTTTGTGTTTTGAAGCCACAACCTAATAAAATGGGTTGAGCTTCTAGGTATAATCAGATCTCTTTACTTTATCACATTGTGTACATATACCTACTTCTTTATCTTATATTTGTCCATAAACCAATCACTAATACTTGTAGAGAACAATGGAAAATTAACATTTTATTACCTTATCTCTTCTATAACCCACTGGGAGTGCAATTTCTTCTGCTGGCTGTGTTTACACAACTTATATATAGCTTGGCCTTGAGGCCAAAAACTTTCAGGATGGTTGGGGATACCACAGGCTAAATAAACTATTTCAAATGCCAATATAAGGGTAATGGAAAAACTTGTAAACAATTTAATAAACTCTAGCAGGTAAAGTGGATCATTGGGAAAAAAATTAAAGGGGAGAAATTTTTGAGTAAACTGTCCTTTAAAGGAACACACAAAAAACATGGTGTCAGCTAGAACTAGTAATTCTTTTTTTTGTTGAAACAATTTTTTACACATATACACATTGTACATCGTTGCTGTTACAGAGAGATGTAGTACACGAATAAACTCCTGTATCAATGATTTTCACATATTGCTCATATGTCATGGAACCTTCAATAGTCTTGGGAGTTGTTACCTATTTTCAATTAACTTCAGTCTTAACCCCTGCTGAAACAAGGTTGACCTCTATTGGGTTTTAGGGAAATGTAAAATAAAGGTGATAATGGGGTCATTTCAAAATCAGTTCGGATTATAAAAAGAAAAATTATATGGACCTGTTAGCAAAGAAAAAGAGGTATATGGAAAAGAAGCATGTCAATGTTAAGGTGTAGAGGAAGATGGCTTTCTCTGCTTATTGTGAGTCCTGTGTCTCAGTGTGTATTCGCGCTTCGGGTGTCTGTTTGTTGTGTACTGGCAAAGTATTGTTTCCACTTATCCACCATTAGTTCATGAGTCTCTATGGTGCCTGTTCTCTATCAGTATTAGATTTTCAACCTGTGCCCCCCACTCTGATACCGTGGGAACAGTGGTGGATTTCCAGTGTTTTGGAATCAATTTTATAGCACAGTTGATGAGCAATACCAACAGTGCGTTTGTTATGTTATCAGATATCTTGGGGATCGCCATATAAAAGAGGATTAGCGGGTCATTGGGTAACTGTGTCCCTACTATGTCCGACATTTGTTTTATTATCTCTACCCAATATGTATCTAGTCTATCACCATATATGCATAGGGTTCCCTACTTCGCCACACCCTCTCCAACACATGTTACCTGCTGTCTTATATATCTTATGAAGTCTACTAGGGGTGAGGTACCATCTCGTATGGAATTTATAGTTTGTCTCTAGTATTCTAGTAGATATAGATGATTTCTTAGTAGCTAGGAAAACTCTATGCCATTCTTTAGGTGCAATATTGATTCCCATTTCTGACTCCCATGCTTTAGTGTATGATGGTAGTTGATGCCCATTTTCTGCTATAAATTGTTTGTATAGTATGGATATTGCATGGCTGGGTGTGTTGTTTTGACAACATACGTTTTCAAATGGTGTTAGCTGTCTCATTATTTGTCGTTTCTGGGGGTGGGTATCTATATAGTGATGCATCTGTGTATATGAGTACAACCTCAATCCTATGTCAGGATGGTTTTCTATAATATCTTCAAATGTTCAGACTTTTCTGTCTTGGTGAAACACCGCAATGACCTTGTGTTTGGTGTAATTACCATGTTCTGTATATGTGTCTTTGTAGTTCCAGGGTAATGTGTTATTATTACATATGGGTAACATTGGGGAGTGCATATTTGATATATTCGTGGACGTGGCCATCAACCTATCCCATATCGTGAAAAATTCTGTCAAGATGGGGTACGTTTGGATTACCTCTGGTCTCTGGGTGGTCCATGCCGCTATCCCAGCGTTATTTAGACCCAAGATGTGTCTGTCAAGTTGGATGAATCTAATCACTTTTTTGGGAGTGCTGGTGGTCCCTGTTGATGTATCAACAGTGTGGTCCAATGGTAGGTTAAAGTCCCCCCCAACAAATATGGTTCCCTTGGCATGTATTAACAAGGCTTGGAATATAGTTCTAAATGTGTGGTGTTGATCCTTGTTCGGCAAATACATATTTGCGAATGTGATCGGTTTGTTAAATAGAAGGCCCACAATGATCAGGTATCTCTCTCCTTTGTCTCTCTCTATGTAAGTTGCCCGAAATTGTAGAGAGCTTTTGAAAAGAATCCCCACCCCCCTTTTTTGGTATTTCCTGAAGCCAGGTATGCAGTTCTATATTTATGACTTAATAGCTTTGGTTCTTTGCCTTTCTTAAAGTGGGTTTCCTGAATAAATAATAGATCCCCCATTGTTGTTTATAGGTCACGGAAGACCTTTGACCCTTTTTCCGGACTATTTAGGCCTTTGACATTTACTGTGGTAAAAGTGAGGTTGTGTGTATTCGTTGCCATCTTATATTTATCTGCATGGTAGTACTGTGTTGGGTATATTGTGAGTTGGGCAATAATGAGGGTGTACGTGTATTGTGACACAGCAAACAGAATATTAATAAAAAATAAATGCAGAGAACTAGAATGTTTCATCCAAACAAATACGATCAAATTAACAAGTTGCTAACAATATAGTGCAAATTGGGTTATGACCTATACAGGCCTTTAACAGTATAAATTCCTGTCACTGTTTTCCAATTAACTAACAGTGTGCAAATTCTATCACAATAACAGTAAGTGTTTTTCTAAGGGTAGTATCCCCACCCCCAGACTATTACTAAAATGTCATTAAAGTAAATATGATTGTCATACGACCTGTAGCCTTGACTTAACGATTGGAATATTAGTCCAGCCCATCCGGGGTGTAAAGTCATTTATCAGTGGGGTCCATTTCTTGAGAGTCTGTATTAGTGTGAGGTCTCAGTGAGCCTCTTTGCTGGCCTCTCAGTCTGTTTGCTGTGTGTTGGTCCTTTACGTTAAGTTGTTCTTCCTCCGGGTCTGGTATGCCTCATTAAAATTAGGTAGATCATCCAGGTTCTTATACACAACAGTGGTGCCCCCCTTCATTGATATAACGCTTATTGGGAAGCCCCATCTATATGAGATTGTGACAACCAAGGTTATCCAACCCTGCGCCAGTCACTTGTTTGTCACCAAAAGGGTTATCAGACCCCTTCTACTGTCACTTATATGTCACAATCTAGCCACGTCAGGCAAGCTTATGACTTAGTTCACTGGGTGCAAGGGTTAACAACACTCTCTAGTCTGTACTAGACTTAAAATAAATGCCCAAAACTCCCCTTTAATGCCACCCACATTAAACTAACTATGCTGCCACCACTTATGATTTATCAAAGGGAAAATCCTAAGGAAAAACCCAGGCTTGCACATTAACTCTCAGAATACAATTTAGCAGAAAATAACCTAAACTATACAGTTCTACTACTCCAGTCTCTTTCAGTAATGTGGTTCAATTATTATACAAAGGCCAAAGCTTAATAAAGGAATTATTTATTATGCCAAACATATTATACACAATGCATTATTAATAAAAAGGTGTTACAAATTAAATTACACATTAGCAAACAGGTTAAAATAAAAAGAAGAAAATACTGTACTAGTCTTTGGAATATGTTGCCAAAAAGATGGCATGAAGCAATGGGTCCTTACTCTGTTTTGTCACAGCCTCCCTTGTAAGAATGACCACACCCTCCTTGCAGGGGCTAAGAAACTCCCTATCTTTTATGACCTTCAATAAACTAAGTCTTCTGCTAGGTAAATCTATTTTCATATAAGCAGGAAGGCAATCTCTTAGTTTCATTGGGAGAATCAATTTGATACCAAATATGACAGGGTTGTCATATTTCCCTTCATCTAATGTCATAACCTGTTTTAAACACACATCTTACATTGTACCAATGTCCTTTTATTGACCTCATCAGGATATCGGAAGAAGCACTGTTTTGTATGATGCCCTCTGCTGACAGTGTATACTACAGAGTATTTATGAGGCTCCTGGTACTTCAAAGAAAACACAAACAAACACAGGACACAAATCTTCTTGAAAAACAAATCTTTTTTAGCTCACAGGCTAAAGAGAATTAACCCCTTAGAAGCTAAATCATGAGGTATTTGTGACAGAGATGTTCTGTTCCCTGAGGACTGATGTGATAAAGTGCAGGTCTCTTCTTTTCTTTAGCGTTGTAGGGCTCAAATCCGCAAAGACCTGTATGTGATTGCCTGCATGCATGATCTTCTGTTTTTTCCTCGCGTGGCGGAGGATGTCTTCTTTATCTTTGAAATTAAGATTATATCTCGGGGGGGGGGGGCTTAGGCAGAGGTTTGGTTCTCAGCGCTCTGTGTGCTCTTTCTATTTTAACATCTGGTGCGCTGTTAGTGCCTTTTATTGTTCGGAACAGGTCCTGTAGGCAGCCCTCTATAGCAGACTGTTGTACTGATTCAGGAATGCCGAATATGTGTAAATTATAAAGCCGGCCCCTGTTGTCTAGGTCTTCTACTTTTTCCAGCAAGTGGTGTACTGTTTCTTGCTGGTCGTATACCATTTTTGATATGTGCTGTACGTCATTGCTTGTAGTATTGTGGTAAAACGCTGAAACGCTGCTGTTTACCTTTGATATGTCCTTTTTTAGCTCCCCAAACCAGCTTTTGACCTCCCCTACTATTTCCTTAATATCTTCTTTCGTACATGAAGAGTTAATATCCTCCTTAGGCAGGATTTGGGGTGTGCTCGGTGTGGGGGGTGGTTGCTGTTTGTCTGTCTGCTCTGGGTTCTTTGCAGGTTCCATTTTCTGGGCACTGCTGACCGGGTCTTGTGATTTTAAATTCTGCTGTATAAGCTTAGTATTGTTATGTGCCTCAGGCTTATTTGACCTGCAGCCTGGCATGACCAGTGCTGGGAATAAGTGATAATTTTCTCTTTAGTTTCCCAGTTTTCGATGTGTTTCTATAACCCCCTTGGCTATATATGTATATTAAGGTTTTTTTTGTTTTGTTTTGTTTTTTTTGTACTGTTTCAATAGGCCCCTAGACCGTTTTGTTTCTATGAGGCTTCTTCCCTTTCTAATATCCTGCGTGTCAGCTCTGGGACTGCTTTATACCTGCCAGTAGGTAGCACTTACCCCGGGATTTAGTTATGCTGCCTAGTTGTTGTCTGTCAGTTCTGTGGCTTTAGCTAGGTACGGTGGTGTGTTTGCGCTGTTAGTTTGTGCAGCGCCTTTTTTTCTGTCTGTAAATTACCCTTTTGTGTTTGGGACTCCTCCGGTAATATCTTCGTGGTTCAGCTTGTGCTCAAATCGGGTCCCTGCTGTGTCGCACCTTGTGCTGTCTGCAAGGCTTGGTAGCGCAGCTGTGCTTGGATCTCTGCCTCCTGGTGCCATGCGGCCTCTTTGTCCTCTTGTTTTCCAGTGGTTGCTTATGTGTAGAGATGGCCTGATGTGCCGATCTTGTTCGTGGAGCAGTGCTGGTAGGTGTCTGCTGAATCTGCTTGCCTCTAGACTGTGCGCGCCACGCAACTGCGCGGTTGCGGCTAGGCCTCAGATGCTGTCTGTTTCTTTGTTCCGGGAGCTCCTTTTGCCGGTTACGGAGGGGGAAATCTTTTATACGAGGCTGGTCCCTAATAGCTCTGCACCTTAAATAAACCTAACTCCTATTTTCATCACAGTGGCACGGAACTGTGGCGGCGCAGAGCATCATCGCCGGTGGTGTAGACATCCAGCGTGGAGGATCCTCTTCATTCATCCTCTTGCATTCAAGCTTCAGTGTACGACGGTGACCGTATGAAGAGGATCCTCCAAGCTGTATGTCCGCACTGCTGGCAAAGATGCTCCGCGCCACCACAGCTCCGTGCCTCCACAGCTCTGCGGAACCGGGATGAAGAAAGAAGATGCCCCTGCGATGGATGTAGATGTCGCCACCTGGATGAAGACTTCTCGCCGCCTGGATGAAGATGGATGTCCGGACTTGTGAGTAGATTTCCTGGGGATAGTGTTTTTTTTTGGGGGGGGGGGGGTTTAGATTTAGGGCTTTGGGCAGTAAAAGAGCTGATTGCCTTTTCAAGGGCAATGTCCATACAAATAACCCTTTAGAGTTAGGTTTTTTTATTTTTGGGTTGGTTGGGTGGGGGGGGGGTTACTGTTAGGGGACTTAGTAATTTTTTAGGTAAAAGAGCTATTTAACTTAGGGCAATGCCCTACAAAGGGCCCTTTTAAGGGCTATTGTTAGTTTATTGTTAGGTTATGTTTTTTTTTATTTTAGGTGGCTTTTTTGTTTTTATAGGGCTATTAGATTAGGTGATATTTTTATTATTTTGGATATTTTGTTGTTTATTTTTTGTAATCTTAGTGTTTTTTATTTTTTTGTAATTTTAGTGTGTTTTTTGTAATGTTAGATTATTTTTTTTGTAAACCATCATGTAAATTTGTAATTTAGGATTTTTAATTTGTAGTTTATTTTATTTTATTAGAATAGTTATGTTAGTTTAATTTATAGTTTAATCTTAGTTTTTTTTAATTTTACAGGTAAGTTTTTATTTATTTTAAGATAGTTATATTGAACTTTTAATTTAAAGTTAGGGGGGTGTTAGGTTTAGGGGTTAATAATTTAATTTAGTGTTTTGCAATGTGGGGGTGGCAGTTTAGGGGTTAATAGGTTTAGTTTATTAGTTGCGATGTGGGGGGATGGCGGTTTAGGGGTAAATAGGTTTCGTTTATTAGTTGCTATGTTGGGGGCTGGCAGTTTAGGGGTTAATAGGTTTAGTTTATCAGTTGCGATGTGGGGGGCTCCCGGTATAGGGGGTTAAAACTTTATTATAGTGTTGGCGATGTGGGGACCGACGGTTTAGGGGTTTTTAGGTTTACTTAGTGTCAGCAATGTCGGGGGGTGGCGGATTAGGGGTTAATAATTTTATTTAGTATTGGTGATGTTGGGGAGCGGCGGATTAGGGGTTAATAAATGTATTTAGTGTCTGCAATGTCGGGGGCGGCGGACTAGGGTTATTTAGACTAGGGGGTTATGTTAGGGTGTTAGTTTTAACGTAATTTTCTTTTCCCCATAGACATCAATGGGATTGTGTTATGGCGATCTCCATTCCATGATCGCAGGTGCTAGTTTTTTTCTAACACTCTCTCCCCATTGATGTCTATGGGGGAAAGCGTGCATGAGCACGTAAAGTCAGGCCTTGGGTTTTGTGCGGTATGGAGCTTATCGCACCATACCGCACAACAACAGAAGGTTTTTCAGTAACTCGTAATGGCAGCGCTATGGAAAGTGCGATAACATTCTTTTTTTGCATTCTTTACGCACCCGGTATAGAGCACAACTTGTAATCTTGGTGATAGACAGTAATAATTATAAAGCTAAATAAGGTGACAAATAAAATCTCTGTACTTCTAAAAAGACATCAATGGTTGATGTAAGAACGATAGCATCCAAACACAGTATGGCGCACTTTAATAATATCCATATGAGTTTTGTGCAGTTGAAGATTATTTGGTTAGAATGCTTAGATTACAGGTTCAAAACTAAAATCTGCGTAGGATTAATTCTTATTAATCAGAGTTCTTTTTCCAAATAAATTCAAAAAAAGATAGCGGATCTCTTCATCATATTATAAAACATTGCAACTTTATTGAAACATAGTTAAAAGTTCCATAGCCACCAGCACAAGAAAATAGAGAACAGCTGGTCTGACTAGTTTCGGTATCTTGCCGTAATCTTAGACCTGCTGGGTACTTGGAAATTGCAGTCTTAAAAGTACACCCTTACACAGTCATTGGTTAGATAGAAAGCTCAAAGGACCTCCCATATTAACCCCTTACATTGCTGGATTAATAAATCAAAACTAGTTTGCATAAAGGGAGAAGTTTGAAGGGAAAACATATATTGATATTATATAGAATAATATACAATTAGAATGGTAAACATTGGGATAATTACAGTAATTACAGTAGTGTCATCAAAGTTCAAAACATCATGTAAAAAAAAAAAAAAATATATATATATATACCATGGAAACAGTACCCTGTAAAAATTACCATATAAAGAATACACATATACACACATATATAAATGAAAATGCTATCAACCTAAAATGGTAATTTGCGGTACCTATTTAGCTATTTGTCATTATTGTTGCAACATATCTCGCCCATATACCCAGATCTGAGACCACACAAACAACATCAACAGGGATAATTAGCAAATCGAATGAACAATATAGATAATGTACAACTTAAGATAAAGAGACATATAGGTATAGTTCTATACTTAGAATACTACAATGTTAGCTAAGCATAAAACGAATGATATGCTCAATGTTATAACCTCTGTGGAGTTTATGTGCAAGACAGTAAGCTAAAAAAAGGGGGACAAATATGATTACCATTATCAAAAAGAAAGGGATAACATCTATACAGGTGCCCACTATCAGCGGGCGTTATCTGTTGAATATGGATATAGTGCCAACAATGTGAAACTAGCACTAGTTCCTCTGTACATGATTATAATACATACAACAAGTTACACCCCGAGATATGGGAAAACCATATTGAACATGTATATCTGTATATGTGCATAAATAAGTGAATAAATTAAACAAGGGCACTAGTAGTCAGCACCAGTGATTGATTAGATCGAACTCAGAATTGAAGCCATTTGGGACATGGGTGCCTAGCTTGAATATCCAGAAGACCTCCTGACGTGCTCTTATCACCACCCCTTGGTGGTCGCCTAATGGATTCTAAAGCTCGCCACATAAAAGTCTTAACATTACCACTGTGTGTTTCCAAGAAATGTCTGGAGAGCTCAGAGCAAGGTTTTTTATTTTTGATATAACCTAGGTGTTCCCTAATTCTTGTACGTACATCCCTGGTAGTCATGCCTACATATTGGCGACAGTGTTCCGTACATTCAATAAGATATATAACATATTGTGTAGAGCACTTAATACAACCTTTGGTTATATATGTGGTACTGGTAGTGCAAGAATAGAAACTCCTCCCTTCTATGAGGTAGTCTCAGGCCTTGCACCTAGTCACTCCGCATCAAAACTCAACCAGGTGGAGGCTCGCTGTTTTTGTGGTAATTGACTAGGTGAAAAAATGTTACCGAGAGTTTTATTCCTAGAGTGCACGCATTTAAGACCTTTTTCTACCGTGGGCTTAAGCAATTTATCTCCATATAGAATGGGGAAATACTTTTTTAATATATTGCAAATATCATAGAAGTCAGACGAATATTGTGTAATAAACAAGGTTCTGTTGTCTGTATTGCGTGATTTATGTAGTAATGTGTCAGATCTAGGCGTTCTGGTAACTTCACGAGACACAATTTTTATCAATTCAGGGGGATCTCTCTTTTAATCTCTCTCCAATATTATGACTTTCATCTAAAAAAATCTATGTCCCTACTGCAAATTATTTTTGCTCGTAGCAGTTGTCCCTTAACAATGCCTTTATATACATGTCTTAGATGAGCACTCTTTCTATGTAGCAAGGTGTTACCTGATATCGGTTTTCGATACAGCTTGGTATGTATATTCCCTGACATTATAACACCTATAAGAGTGATGTCCAGAAAATTGGTTTCCGATTTTCTCCACTCACGGGTAAAACTTACCCCATTGTTACTTTCATTCAAATAATGAACGAACATCTCTGCGGTTGATTTGTCAGAGGACCAAACTATAAGCAGATCATCTATAAAACGTTTATAGAATTGTATGCATGAGATATAGGGGTTACTATCTGCATAGACAAAGTTAACTTCCAGCCACCCCATAAAGATGTTTGCATATGAGGGGGCAAACTTTGCCCCCATGGCTGTACCTTGTCTCTGCAGATAGTTAACTCCCTCGAAAAATAAATAATTGTGTTTGAGTAAAAAGAGAGTCACCTTAATCACATATTTCATGGTCTGCTCATCCATGTTACAACAGGATTCTAAGAAAAACTGCTGTGATGCCATAATCGTGTGGTATGCTTGAATACAGCGATACCACATCTATAGTGAGCCAGCTACTCTCGGGTGACCAATTGACTTCTTTCATAAGTCGGAGTATATGTGTGGTATCTTTAACATGGCTAGATAGTGTGGATACTAGTTTTGACTTATTAATCCAGCAATGTTAGGGGTTAATATGGTAGGTCCTTTGAGCTCTCTATCTAACCAATGACTGTGTAAGAGTGTACTTTTAAGACTGCAATTTCCAAGTACCCAGCAGGTCTAAGATTACAGCAAGATGCCGAAACTAGTCAGACCAGCTGTTCTCTATTTTCTTGTGCTGGTGGCTATGGAACTTTTAACTATGTTTCAATAAAGTTGCTATGTTTTATAATATGATGAAGAGATCCGCTATCTTTTTTTGAATTTATTGTTACGGGACTACAAGGAGTCCTTTTTGGGATTTTATTTACCTCACCTGGTGCACTGGAGCACATCACAAGAGTGCCGCTTACGTTATTTGCTGGATGGATTTGATACCCGGCAGAACGAGCTACGGTTGCAGATTGGAGCACAAGCCTCACACACCCCCAACGTGACCGGTGACGTCACACACCACGCTCTGTTACGGATATCGACACTGGAAGTAACCGCTAGGAGCGAAAGTTTACAAGATGAATAATTCCATACTTCAGCTGTGGTTCACGCATCCCGCTTGGTTTCCTGCATGGTACGGTTCGTGGTTCAGTGGTCCTGAGAGCTTTGGATAGTACAACCGGTATGGGGTAAGAGTGTGTAGGTTTTTAGACTCCCTGTTATTTGGTTCTCTCCTATTGCGGACACAGATACACGCTCTACTGGCAGTTTCTCTTTAGAGACATTTGTTGTTTCATCTGGCTCCTACAGTCAATGCACCAGCGGTTTATGTTACCTTTTAGTGAATGACATTCACCAGGGGACCCTGCTTTGTTTTCTTTTTCCAAAATATTGTATTTAATGGAGAACAGCAAGGATATCCACATAAAGGAGCATGAAATGTAATATAATCATGTCCGCCCTTATAATTGCGCAAGCATTTCTTTTGAAATGCTTTTGAAATGTGCCCCCTGAACAATCGCGGCCAATTGTCCGCTAGCAGGGGGTGTGAATAAACCCAATCGTATCAGATCAGGCTGATTGCTTCTTCTTAACTCATGTTTCCGGTGAGCCTAATGCCTCTCACGGAAACTGCTGCATTCGCAGCATAATAAATCGGCACCTTAGAGTGCCGTACATATCCTATTAAAGAACCACTAAATACAGCAGAATTGAACTGACACATACACAATAAAAAGAAAATGCAATAGCACTTACTTTAAATTTGAAATGAGCAGTACAATATTTTCTGGCAGATTTCAAAGTTAATCCAATTCCCCCCCCCCCATATCATGTGACAGCCATCAGTCTCAAAATGCATATACGTATATACTGTGCACTTTTGCACATGCTCAGTAGCAGCTGGAGCCTCATAAAGTGTGTATATAAAAAAATATGCACGTTTTGATAATGGCAATATTTGGTGTGTTTTTTTAAATTGCCTGATTTATCTGAATCATATTTTATTTTTTACTTTAGTGCCCCTTTAAAATGAATACCCTTATAATATCTTATCTATAATAGATATTTGTGAAATGTAGAGATTTAGGGTTATGCACTTATATAAGGAATTTTTTTTTCATTTAAAGGGACAGTCAACACCAAAATTGTTATTGTTTAAAAAGATAGATAAAGCCATTACTACCTATTCCCCAGCTTTGCACAACCAACATTGATATATTAATATACTTTACAACATTTAAACCTCTGAATTTCTGCCTGTTTTTAAGCCACTACAGACAGTCTCTTGTCACATGCTTTTTTATTAGGTTTTCACAACAAGACAAGGCTAGTTCATGTGTGCCATATAAATAACATTGTACTCTCTGAAACTGCACTAATTGGCTAAAATGCAAGTCTATAGATAACAAATAAATAGCCATGTAATCAGGGGGCTGTCAAAAGAAGCTTAGACACAAGGTAATCACAGAGGTTAAAAGTAAATTAATATAATCATATTGGCTGTGCAAAACTGGGGAATCGGTAATAAAGGGATTAGTTTATCTTTTTAAACAATACAAATTTTGGCATTGACTGTCTCTTTAATGATTCAAATAGAGCATACAATTGTTAACAACTTTCTAATTTACTTCTATGATATAATTTACTTTGTTCTCTTGGGGTCCTTTGTTGAAAAGCATGGGCATAAACTCAGGAGCGTGCACAAATCTGGAGCACTACATGACAGCAGTTTTGCACGTATTTCATCTATTTAAAAAAGCACTAGATTGCAGCATTATTTCCTTCCATTTAGTGCTCCAGACACCTATCTAAATATCTCTTCAGCAAAGAATACCATGGGAACAAATCAAATTTGATAATAAAAGTAAATTGGAAACTTTAAACAAAGAATTGTATATTCTGTCTAATTTACAAAAGAATATTTTTGGTTTCATATCCCTTTAATGTTATGTGGATGTAACTATGATTAGTCAACAATAATATAAGAAACAAAGTATTGAGTTAGAATTTTTGTGAAAATTAATTGCTATATTTGTATCTTATTTTATTGGTATATTTGTATCCTATTCCTGGTGACAAATGACTTTACTTTTGTTTTTATTACTTGGTACCCATGCTGTCCTGTGGTTATGGAAACAGAGGGAGGGCGTGGACTAGCAACTTCTTCCCCCTGGGCTAGTAATGCATAACCCCTCACTAGTAAATGTGGTGATATTGTTCTATCCCAGTATACTCGCACATGCTAACATACTGATTCTCACATATATATGTGTTTGTTTCTTTCTTTGTTTTTTTTAATCAGACCAGTTACTGTTTTACAAACTATTTGTTAGCATTCCTCAGCAATGAAGAGGTTAAAGAGGCATGTTAACAAGAGAATGAATAATTCTTTAGCACTAAACAACCTTCAGGCAGTACTAATTGACTGCTGCTTGAAAAGTATTTATTTTAAATGTTTATATGAATTCTATTCGGACTTCAATTTTTTTCAATTAGCATTAATTATGTAAACTTTTTCCACCAATACAATAACGTATAATATGCAGAATAATTTAATAATCACCTACTTTTTATAGAGGGCCCTCATGCTGGCTTATCACATATCAAGCAAAATTCAGATAGATAAAGGCTTGTGTTTTTTTTTTTTGTTTGTTTTGTTTTTTTGGGGGTAGCTATATTACTTTGTTTACATAAACATCTATGCAGCCATTTTTATTTCAGCATGTATAAAAATGTCACTAGATAAAGATTGCCGACAGATAGCAGAGCCAAAAGATGATACTACATACAGCAAATGAAGGACTAGTTTATAGTAGAGTAAGAGAACAATATGGATGTTTCCTGGTGAACTTAAAGGGACATGAAACCCTTTTTTTTCCTTTCATGATTAAGAGAGAGCAAGCAATTTTAAACAACTTTCCAATTTACTTCTATTATGTAATTTGTTTCGTTCTCTTGGTATCTATCAAAAGTTATCACTGATAGTGATTAAAGCAGTGTTAAAGCAATGTTTCCCAAACCTAGTCCTCAGGACCCTTACTCAGGCCAGATATTCATTATATCTTAACTAGAGCACAGGTGAAACAATCCGCTCACCCATCAGCTGATCATTTTACCTGTGCTCTAGTTAAGATATAATGTATATCTGGCCTGAGTAAGGGTCCTGAGGACTGGGGTTGGGGAAACAAAGGATTAAAGGGACAGTGTACTGTGAAATAGTTTTCTCTTTTGTGTTTCCAAGGACTTGTTACACCAGTTACAGAGTATAAAATGTTTAGGTAATTCCTCCTTTATTTTTATTTTTGTATGAGATAGGTTATTTTGCGCTTTGAAGCCACAACCCAATCAAATGGGCTGAACTTGCAAGGAGAGTATACCTTATTATCTTATCACTTGCTATACACAAAGGCACTTATCTTATCTTGGTCGGTTTACACAAAACCCAATACTTAGAGAGAAAAATTGAAAATAAACATTTTGGTAGTTTTATCTCCCACCACCCACTGGTAAGTTGATTTGGCTTTTGTTTACATACCTTTTCTGTATCCATTACTGCAGTTTTGAAATGTTTAATATAGGTGTTGGTTTCAACAGGCAAACTCAGCTTTTTCAAATGCAAAATAAAGGTAAAGGGTGAGCGTGTAAAATTGATCATAGAAAACAGATCAAAGGGAAGGAAATTTCAGAATACACTGTCCCATCTTGCATCTTGTGGAAATATGCACTTATGCTGTATGCATGTGCATTCTTTGGTCATGCCTGTTCCAAATGCTGAGGGGTAACTTACATTTATGTCAGAATGCTGAGCATGTGCATTTAGGAAATCCAAGTGACCTATGGCTGTGTAAAATGTATTACTAAAACTTTTACTTAACACATTTTTGCTAACTGAAGACTATAATGATTGCAATTTAAAATGTGTGTGTTTCAAACGCATGTACAGTATGTCTGTTTCATACATTGCCCACTGTAAAAAGAAAACACAGTCCGCTAGATTTAGAGTTCTGCAGCCAAAGGGATGCGTTTGCTACGCATGCTTTTTTTCTCCCGCACCTTTTAAATACCGCTGGTATTTAGAGTTCACAGAAGGGCTGCGTTAGGCTCCAAAAAGGGAGCGTAGAGCATAATTTACCTCCACTGCAACTCTAAATACCAGCGGTGCTTACGGACGCGGCCAGCTTAAAAAACGTGCTCGTGCACAATTCCCCCATAGGAAACAATGGGGCAGTTTGAGCTGAAAAAAAACCTAACACCTGCAAAAAAGCAGCGTTCAGCTCCTAACGCAGCCCCATTGTTTCCTATGGGGAAACACTTCCTATGTCTGCACCTAACACCCTAACATGTACCCCGAGTCTAAACACCCCTAACCTTACACTTATTAACCCCTAATCTGCCGCCCCCACTATCGCTGACCCCAGCATATTATTATTAACCCCTAATCTGCCGCTCTGTACACCGCCGCCACCTACGTTATCCCTATGTACCCCTAATCTGCTGCCCCTAACACTGCTGACCCCTATATTATATTTATTACCCCCTAATCTGCCCCCCCAACGTCGCCGCTACCTACCTACAATTATTAACCCCTAATCTGCCGACCGAACCTCACCGCTACTATAATAAAGTTATTAACCCCTAATCCGCCTCACTAACCCTATAATAAATAGTATTAACCCCTAATCTGCCCTCCCTAACATCACCGACACCTAACTTCAAGTATTAACCCCTAATCTGCCGACCGGACCTCACCGCTACTCTATTAAATTTATTAACCCCTAAAGCTAAGTCTAACCCTAATCAGCCAATCAGATTGAGCTCGCATTCTATTGGCTGTTCCGATCAGCCAATAGAATGCGAGCTCAATCTGATTGGCTGATTGGATCAGCCAATCGGATTGAACTTGAATCTGATTGGCTGATTTCATCAGCCAATCAGAATTTTCCTACCTTAATTCCGATTGGCTGATAGAATCCTATCAGCCAATCGGAATTCGATGGACGCCATCTTGGATGACGTCATTTAAAGGAACCGTCATTCGGCGAGTAGGCGTCGGTAGAAGAGGATGGATCCGCGTCGGCTGGAAGAAGATGGCTCCGGAAGAAAGAAGATTGAAGATGCCGCTTGATAGAAGACTTCAGCCCGATGATGGACCTCTTCAGCGCCCGCTTGGATCAAGACTTCAGCCCGATGATGGACTTCTTCAGCACCCGCTTGGATCAAGACTTCAGCCCGATGATGGACTTCTTCAGCGCCCGCTTGGATCAAGACTTCAGCCCGATGATGGACTTCTTCAGCCCCCGCTTGGGCTTGGATGAAGACTTCGGAGGCTCCTCTGGATGGATCGGTGATACCCGGCGTGGTGAAGATAAGGTAGGGAGATCTTCAGGGGCTTAGTGTTAGGTTTATTTAAGGGGGGTTTGGGTTAGATTAAGGGTATGTGGGTGGTGGGTTGTAATGTTGGGGGGGTATTGTATGTTTTTTTTACAGGCAAAAGAGCTGAATTCTTTGGGGCATGCCCCGCAAAAGGCCCTTTTAAGGGCTGGTAAGGTAAAAGAGCTTTTCTATTTGTATTTTAGAATAGGGTAGGGCATTTTTTTATTTTGGGGGGCTTTGTTATTTTATTAGGGGGCTTAGAGTAGGTGTAATTAGCTTAAAATTGTTGTAATCTTTTTCTAATGTTTGTAAATTATTTTTTTATTTTTTGTACTTTAGTTAGTTTATTTATTTGTATTTATTTGTAGGTATTTTATTTAATTAATTTATTGATAGTGTAGTGTTATGTTTAATTGTAGATAATTGTAGGTAATTGTAGGTAGTTTATTTAATTAATTTATTGCTAGTGTAGTGTAAGATTTAATTGTAACTTAGGTTAGGATTTATTTTACAGGTCATTTTGTAATTATTTTAACTAGGTAGCTATTAAATAGTCATTAACTATTTAATAGCTATTGTACCTAGGTAAATAAATACAAAATTACCTGTAAAATAAATATTAATCCTAAAATAGCTACAATATAATTATAATTTATATTGTAGCTATATTAGGGTTTATTTTACAGGTAAGTATTTAGCTTTAAATAGGAATAATTTATTTAATAAGATTTATTTATTTCGTTATTTAAAAATTATATTTAACTTAGGAGGGTGTTAGTGTTAGGGTTAGACTTAGCTTTAGGGGTTAATAAATTTATTAGAGTAGCGGTGAGGTCCGGTCGGCAGATTAGGGGTTAATACTTGAAGTTAGGTGTCGGTGATGTCAGGGAGGGCAGATTAGGGGTTAATAGTATTTATTATAGGGTTATTGAGGCGGGAGTGAGGCGGATTAGGGGTTAATACATTTATTATAGTAGCGGTGAGGTCCGGTCGGCAGATTAGGGGTTAATAAGTGTAGGTAGGTGGCAGCGACGTTGGGGGCGGCAGATTAGGGGTTAATAAATATAATATAGGGGTTGGCGGTGTTAGGGGCAGCAGATTAAGGGTACATAAGTATAACGTAGGTGGCAGAGGTGTGCGGTCGGCAGATTAGGGGTTAAAAAAATTATTAGAGTGGCGGCGATGTGGGGGGGCCTCAGTTTAGGGGTGCATAGGTAGTTTATGGGTGTTAGTGTACTTTAGAGCACAGTAGTTAAAAGCTTTATGAACCGGCGTTAGCCCAGAAAGCTCTTAACTCCTGGCTTT
This sequence comes from Bombina bombina, assembly GCF_027579735.1. NCBI lineage: Eukaryota > Metazoa > Chordata > Amphibia > Anura > Bombinatoridae > Bombina > Bombina bombina. The sequence continues at coordinate 1,068,460,773 of NC_069499.1, forward strand.
TCTCAGCGGCTGGAGTCTTGTCGTTAGATTTCTAACGCTCACTTCAGCCAAGACTCTAAATACCGGCGTTAGAAAGATCCCATTGAAAAGATAGGATACGCAAATGGCATAGGGGGATCTGCGGTATAGAAAAGTCGCGGCTGCAAAGTGAGCGTTAGACCCTTTCATGACTGACTCTAAATACCAGCGGGCGGCCAAAACCAGCGTTAGGAGCCCCTAACGCTGGTTTTGACGGCTAACGCCAAACTCTAAATCTAGGCGACTGTTAGCAGAACAAAAAATCAGCATGTTTTATTTTGGTTAAACACCAGTGTGGCTCACCCTACGCATGCGCTTCTCAAACATTTTTAGTCCTGTCCTTGCAACTAATGAGAGAAAGCAAAGCAGTCCTTTTTTGGTCTTGTGCAGCTTTTTATTGGCTGCACAAATTCGTTTTAAAAAAAATAGGTTAATAAGTTGTCATCTTATAATTATGTTTGTGTCATTTTAGCAACATTAAAACAAGCAAAATTGTTGCTTAAATGACATCTCCTTTTGCTTCTTTAACTAATTCTCATTGGGATTTGTTGCCCTGAAAATAATGTTACACCTGGAAAATCTAATGTAGTCATTGTTTCACAAGATAAATCGTTCTGCCTACAAATGCATGAAGATGTGCAAAATGTGCTTGTTATAATGCACACAACAACCAATATTAACTCACAGATTTGTGCCTTTAAAGAAAAGAACAAAGGCAGATAAAGCAATTTAAAAAATAGACGACCCCCCCTCTTTCTGACAAAACGACTATTTTTAATACTTTTCCCCAAAAATATTCTATGCAGCAAAAGTCAGTATAAATAATATGACTATTTATGTACAGAAGTTTCTAAATATAGTCACATAGGTAAGTTCCTAGGAATCCTAGCATCTGCTTTACAGTTCTAAAAGAAAATGTCATGTGGTATTTAGGTTTTGCTTTTCTATTGTTTCACATACATTCTAATGTATGAATATATTTAACCTCTTATCCACTTCCTTATTGCCTCCAACTCATGCAAAATGTATTTCCTGTAATATTCTAATTTATGTGACCTATGGAATTGTAAAACACAAAAAAAATGTTTTAAAACCATTTAAATCTGGTATTTATAAATGTTTTGCAAATCTACTTGCGAACTCCAGGGCATACATTTCTCTTACATCCCTTAAAGGGACAGGAAACCCCAACATTTTCTTTCATGATTTGGATAGAACATACAATTCTAAAGACATCTAGCTAGCCAATCACAATAGACACGTGTGTGCCGTTACAAATCAGCAGCTAGCTTATGACTTTCCTATCCCTTTAATTGGTGCCAGTTAGGGCGTGTTGTAAATTAGTTTACCCACTGTTCACTGCATTCTCTCTACGGAGTGTTGTACAAGAAAAGTTTTACACAAAAGCAATAGATTTTACAGCAAAGCAAAATAAATTATGGTATGCATGAATATTGCATAGTGAAACATTTTATATTGTAGATTTGATATATTGTAGTGTTTCATGCCCCTTTAATGGTACTTAATCATCCTGAATAAAATGGTACACATGAAAATATAAAGCCATGTTTAATACATGAATGCTAAAACATGCATTAGTTTGTATTCATATTAACTATATAGATGCTTTAAAATGATTTTGTTTGAGAACAATCTGAATAGGGTTGTGTACTTTAATTTTGAGTTTAGTGAAATTACTGAAAATATTGCAGACAGTAAACTGATCTGTTATGAACCCACCATATGGGCGTGGATTGTCTAGAATATTCTTCTTTATTTAAAAATAAACATTTATGAGTTTTGTTTCTATAAATTATATGATGCAGCAAACAAAACACCAGAGACCAGACATTTGTTTTTCTTCCTATATAAGGGCCTAGATTACAAGCGTAGTGCGTATTATTAGCACTATTGTGCCTTAAGGGACAATATACTGTAAAATAGTTTTTCCCTTAATGTGCTTGCAATTACTTTTTTTATCAGTTGCAGAGTATACAATGCATGAGGTTTGTTTTTTAAGGTTTGTTTGTGTATAGGAATTAAGTGATATTGTGTTTTTGAAGGCACAACCTAATAAAATGGGTTGAGCTTGTAGGTATAATCAGATCTCATTACTTTATCACATTGTGCACATATACCTGCTTCTTTATCTTGTATCTGTCCATAAACCAAAGACCAATACTTGGAGAGAACAAAAGAAAATGAACATTGTATTACCTTATCTCTTCTATATCCTACTGGGAGTGTAATTTCTTCTGCTGGCTGTGTTTACACAGCTTATCTATAGCATGGACCTAAGACCACAAACTTTCAGAATAGGTGGGGATACCACAGGCTAAATCAAGTATTTAAAAAGCAAATATAAAAGTGAAGGAAATATTTGTAAACAATTTAACACATTCCAGCATGTAAAGTGGATCATTGGGGACAAATGTTTTGAGTAAACTGTCCCTTTAACATCACTTGAGTACAATCAATATCGCTTCTATTTTTGTTCTCATATTACAAGTCCAAAGTTATTTTATGTGTACTAACATCTGCATGTCAGATTGTGAGGGTGCTGTAAATAGTTCACATATTACACTTCTATAGGTACCCGTAATAATGTTTGCATTGAATAATGCTCTAAGCCAATAGGGTGCTAAAGTGATGGTGGCTCATGTAGTTCTTGCTATTAATAAAAATAACTACATTTTACAGTGGCATTTTAGATTGCACTCAAGCTCAACACTTAACTCACCACTTGTAATACAAGTGCAATGAGTGCACTAATAGTGTTCCCTGCACTATCCATTAAATGTATATGGTGCTCTAAAATGTTTCAGCCATGTTAAGATGCTCTGCTTAAAATTTGTAACCATCCCCTTGTAATACCAGATTATATATCTAGGGTTAGATTTATCATACTACTGGTGGACAGGGGTGTACATCCTCACACCTGTCTGCCCAGCATTGCCTCTATCACTGCACACATGCGCTCATGTCCGCTCGTGTGCAACCCTGTTCGCACACAGCCAATCAAGAGCGGGAAGAGGCTGCCAATCTCCCCGGTTGGAAAAGTCCAGGGAGACTGATTTCCACCACATAACAGGTGGAGTATAGGGTTGAGAAGCAGTGGTCTGTTTACCGCTGCTTCTTAAATTTTTGACTGCAGGGCTCGCTTGTGTGAACCTACAGCCTTTGGGGCTGAGACCCCTTGATAAACCTTGGCTTAAATATAAAGGATTTTGGATTAGATTACAAGAGGAGAGAAATCAATATGAAAGCCTCGGGTAGCCGCCCATGGACAGAAGGGGGCTGCCTGTCTCCCGGAGCACATCACACCTACGTGGGGAACCCGGTGCTAAATCATTCATAGACAACCTAATTCTGGGTCTGGGTTTCGTGCGTAGCAGAGCAGCTACCTCGCTGTAATCTATTGAAAGGCATACCTCGAGCCAAGCTTTTAATTAAAAAAAAAAAAATTTATATTACATTTTCATAAAAAAGAACAAGGGGTGAGTGGATTGTACTCACATAAATACAAAAAAGAACATATGTAATACATACACATATAGCTCAACCTCAAGATTAGTACATAACTGTCAGAGAACACTAATTGGCACTACTATAAATAAGGCAATATCAATAAGCATCACAACAAAGTGTTCCAATACATTTTACAACAGCACACATTAAAGATTACAATTATTCTTTTCATTTACACCTGATGAAAAATTAAATGAGGAGACTCAAGGCCCAATTATCTAAAGGTCTTTTGGTTTGTGAGATTCTATAAGAATGCTCTCCAGTACTTCTTCCCTGGTGGAATTATCTGAAGTGGAATTATCTGAAGTCACTTTTTACCCTAAAAACAGGGGGGCCCATTTAACAAGCTCCGTATGGGGGCCCATTTAACAAGCTCCGTATGGAGCTTGTGGGCCCGTGTTTCTGGCGAGTCTTCAGACTCGCCAGAAACACCAGATATGAAGCAGCGGTCTAAAGACCGCTGCTCCATAACGCTGTCTGTCTGCTCTGAGCAGGCGGACAGGAATTGCCAGAAATCAACCCGATCGAGTACGATCGGGTTGATTGACACCTCCCTGCTGGCAGCCGATAGGCCGCGAGTCTGCAGGGGGCGACATTGCACCAGCAGCTCTTGTGAGCTGCTGGTGCAATGCTGAATACGGAGAGCGTATTGCTCTCCGCATTCAGCAAGGTCTTGCGGTCCTGATCCGCACTGTCGGATCAGGTCTGCAAGACCTTTCATAAATAGGGGCCATGGTGTCTCGATAAGTAGTGTATATTGTATTTTCGTATGGGAAGGAGATGCATATGTTGTGCACAATGAAAATCATAAATTAAAAATCATATAAAATAAATAATTAAACCATTCACACATAAATCTGCATTTGTATTGTTTAAGGGACACTAAACCTAATTTTTTATTTCATGATTCAGAAATAGCATGCAATTTTAAGCAACTTTCTAATTTACTCCTATTATCATTTTTTCTTCATTCTCTTGCTATCTTTATTTGAAAAAGAAGGCATCTAAGATAAAGAGCCAGCCAATTTTTGGTTCACGGCACTGGACAGCACTTGTTTATTGGTGCTGACCAATCAGCAAGGACAACCCAGGTTGTGAACCAAAAATGGTCCGGCTTCTAAACTTACATTCTTGCTTTTCAAATAAAGATAGCAAGAGAATGAAGAAAAATGTATAATAGGAGTAAATTAGAAAGTTGCTTAAAATTGCATGCTCTATCTGAATCATGAAAGGAAAAATTTGGGTTCAGTGCCCCTTTAAGGTGCATCAAAAATCATAACAAAATTGTTCAGCAAAAATCATATTTTATCGAAAACATAAAATGTGTATGTAAATTACACAGGAATAAATTGTATTAAAAATGCACAGCATAAATGGTGATTTAAAGGGAACCACAACACCTGCTTCAAATGTTCTAAACTAACTTGTTGTAATTGTACAAAATAAACTATCAATTATTTATGCTGTATTTTCATTATGTTGTAGAAAAACAGCTTCATAATTTAAAGTTTAATCAGCAGCCTAGCACTTGCTATGTCTGCTCCCATATTGTAACGCGCGTCTTCAACATTAGTAGGTCACATGACTCACACGGCACCTTCTATTTCTAACACTGAGGAAGCAGAGAGAGGACTGCAGTTTCAAAGACGAACGGCTTCAGACACTGCTATATTTATAAATAGCAAGAGCAGGGAAGGAAGCAGAGAGGGGGAGGGAGACTCAGGGCTGTAAGTAACATAGATAAATGCAGAAGTATCTGGTTACAATTATATCTGCAGTAGGAGTTTGCTTTCTGTCTCTGGAGCCTTTCTTCCTCTGTGCATTCCTCTCCCCCTCCCACTTCCTTCCCTGCTCTTGGGGCTAGATTTATTAACGCTGAGGTGTACAGGGGCGCATATACGCGCCCCTGTATGCCTCAGCTCGCCTGTGGCGGGGTGAAATTACCTGCAGGTATTCGCCATTGCACACTAGCGCAATTTTGCGCTTGCGTGCAATCCCGCCCCCTGCCCGCGCACAGCCAATCATGCGCGGGCAGGAGCTGTCAATCTCCTCGGTCGGACTCGACCGAGGAGATTGAATTTCGCCACAATAGAGTGGCGTAGATGTTAGGGAAGCAGCGGTCTGGTGACCGCTGCTTGATAAATCACGGCGAGCAAGTTCTTGAGAGAACTTGCTGCCGTAGAGGCTTGATAAATCGAGCCCCAATTGGTATTTATAATTATAGCAGTGACTGAAGCCGTTCTTAGAAGACACTGCAGTGATCCCTCTGCTTCCTCAGCGTTAGTAATAGAAAGAGGTGCCGTTTTAGTCACATGACCCACTGTAGTGGAAATGTCTTCACAATATGGCAGCAGACATAGCAGATTGTAGGCTGCAGATCATCATTAAAATTATAAAGCTGTTTTCTGCAACAGAATGCAGTAAGATGAAGACTGCATGCAGAATTGTAGTTAGTTTATTTTGCTTAATCAAAGAAAGTTAGTTAAAAACTTTTCAAGCAGGTGTTGTGGTTTCCTTTAAGTACACTGGATGTGCAAAAAACACATAGAAAAACAAGAAATAAGTTCAAAATACAAAGCATAATTGTTGTTTTATAGTAAACTGAGCAGAACATGGGCATTCCATGGGAGTAGAAAAAAAAAGGCACAGTGTGTTCAACTTGCTCCTCGATACAGACACCAGTGCAGAGATAGGATTATAAAAGTAAAAAACTTTATTAGGTATAATTCCATAAAACAAAGAAGTGTTCCTCTTGAGTTAAAAATATGGTACAAGAAAAGCGACTGTAGTCATAAACCTGACTACGGTCGAAGAGACCGAAACCGGTCAAACTTTTCTTGTACCACATTTTTAACTCAAGAGGAACACTTCTTTGTTTATGGAATTATACCTAATAAAGTTTTTTACTTTTATAATCCTATCTCTGCACTGGTGTCTGTATCGAGGAGCAAGTTGAACACACTGTGCCTTTTTTTCTATACCATTGTGGAGTACTTGGACTCCATTCAGTTCTATGTGTGAACGGCTCCCATACTGGAACTTGACAGCTGATACCTTTAAACCGGAGACTGGAGGGAGGAGCTTCCGGGTTATGCAGCGTGAGTGATAGAGTCACAGAGGCTGAACGCTGCTGAGGGTTTGCTGCTACTACCGCTTGTTAGCGGGTAAGAGGAGAAGAGAGGAGGCTGTCCTGTATTGGTGTGCCCAGGAGGGAGAGCAGCGCACGGCGGTCTCAACACAGACTAACGGACAATCCGGATCACAGCTACTGGGATACTACGGTAAAGTGTTACACTGTTAATATTGACAAGCGGGAACTTTGGCTTGTAGATAATGTGAATGCTTTCTATGTGCACATGTTTGGACAGTGTTTTACCCTGAAAGGTAGCTACATAATGTCTGCTCTACTGAAAGTTTACCTCTGCGTTATTGCAGAAACAACTAACATCAATTGCTACAACTCTATCACCAGCTGCCTGTTGCATGAGTAACGGCCCATGTTGCAGCTCTCACATTTAACCCTTCATTGTTATTTATGAATTAATGGTCCACATTCTATTTCTCGTCATTTCTATATTCCATGGGACTGGAGTGTATGAAATTTTCTCTTGAATCCCAGCATAATTATCTAAACATTTCTGCCCTACAGATCTCATGTTTTTTCTCACAAATGAAAAGCTGGCGCGTGACAAAATATCCAAAATAGACTGAAAACGCCAAGTGCCACAATACCACAATTACCGCAAATTAGGATAGCTACCAAAGTAGTCACGAAATAACTATTAAAAACACTATACTGAACAATATAATGGGGTTATTACTGGTCTCTGGAGCGCCTAGGCGTTTTTAGTCTCAGAACGGTACTTACCGCTCTATCACTGCACTTTTTAGAAGTTATTGGTGTGAGGTCAATCCTCTTTTGTAGTTAAAATTATGTGCAGTCCGTGAGCCCCTTTTTGGTCTGTACGGTCCTGAGGGTTTGCCATTGCCTCTACTTGATCCATAATTTGACAATTGGTATTGCTGGTACTCTCCTTTATGTGTTTACTTTTAATGTAAATTTTATTCTCACCTACACGGTTAGTCCACACATTTTATCTATGTTATTATTAAATGTTAAGTTTTAATATATATCCCCCTTGGTGGCTTTTCCTACCTCATTATGTATTAATTAGTACTGATTGAGTGCTCCATTACTGTCCACTTTTCTTTCTTTCAATTATTTACTTATATATATATAGACAGTGAGCACCCCCATCACATTGATATTGCTAGGAGGGTTAATATACCCATCCCTATTTGCCAAGGTTTCTCTTGTATAACCCTGGCAACTATTTAACTAATTTTGTCTATGGGGCATGAATAGATACATTTTCCTATTATCTATATCATTCCAAGTGATTCAGATAGAGCATGCAATTTTAAGCAACTTTCTAATTTACTCCTATTATCAAATTTTCATCATTCTCTTGGTATCTTTATTTGAAAAGCAAGAATGTCAGTTTAGATGCCGGCCCATTTTTGGTGAACAACCTGGGTTGTCCTTGCTGATTGGACAGCACCAATAAACAAGTGCTGTCCATGGTCTGAACCAAAATTGGCTGGCTCCTTAGTTTAGAAGCCTTCTTTTTCAAACAAAGATAGCAAGAGAACGAATAAAAATGTATAATAGGAGTAAATTAGAAAGTTGCTTAAAATTGCATGCTCTATATAAATCACGAAAGAAATGTTTTGGGTTTAGTGTCCCCTTTAAGGTGCAATGTCCTGCAGTATAACAAGTAATTGGGAATACATGAAGGGGAAACAACTTTTACAGTACAGTGTCCCTTTAATACCCTTATAGAAAAATATATGCATATGAAAATAGAGGTGATTGTAAAATGCTATAGCCAGAAAGCAGTGCAATGTTATTATTTTTTGATGCAGGATTTAATTTTGAATGTGCGTCCCCTGCTCATGGCTAACTTCGCCCTACACAGCAAAGTTTCCCTTTCCAGCGAGCTGCATTTCTCATGAGCTGCCCCTTTTTTAATATAATTCCACCAGGACAGCCCCTGTGAAGGTTGGCATCAGAACTAGCAAACTTTAGATAGTCGGCTCTTCAGTCAAAGCATTATCATATAGCTATAATGAAAGCTATTCTAATTCATTTTTTGAAGACTATCACAAAACATGAATGTACAATTTGGAGGATACTAAAAAGGCTATAGTCAGCCAGAACCAGAAAGTTAGTTATATCTGGTAATTATCAAATTCTGCATTCTGTTTTAGTTACTTAAAGAATATTTTGAAAACTTTTACAAAAACATGAATATACAGTTTGAAGAACACCAAAAATCTAGATCTAGACAGAACCAAGTTAGAATTCAGAATTGGACAAATACAGTAAACTTTTTAAAGTGCCACATAAAGCTTACTGTCTACTGTACACTCTAAATAATAGACTTGTTTAGACATGAATAATTAATATATATATATATATATATATATATATATATATATATATATATATATATATATATACAGTATATATTTACACTCACACAGACACAGAGAAACACACAGACACAGAGACACAGACGCACACACAGAGACACAGACACACACACACACAGAGACACAGACGCACGCACAGACACAGACACACACGCACACAGACACACAGAGACACAGACATACATGCACACACACAGAGACACAGACACACACACACACAGAGACACACACGCACACACAGAGACACAGACACACACACAGAGACACAGACGCACGCACAGACACACACACACAGACACAGAGACACAGACACACACACACAGAGACACAAACGCACGCACAGACACAGACACACACGCACACACAGAGACACAGACACACACACAGAGACACAGACGCACACACAGAGACACTGACACACACAGAAACACAGACGCATGCACAGACACACACAGAGAGACACAGACACACACACACAGAGACACAGACGCATACACACACAGAAACACACACACACAGACACACACACACACACACATATAAGCCAATAATAAACTAAAATTAGCATATCTTAACTGTTTCAATGTTTGTTGTACATATTGTCATTAAATCAATTTAAGTTATGCTATTGATTTGTGCTTTGGATAGCTTAAGTAACTTTTATAAGTATTACAATGCCACCTGTCTGGCAATATTTTCATTGATATGTTCTTTAAATCATTCCTTGCAAATCTGTCATACCTTATCCATACAATTTTTAATCCATCAAGCAGAAACAAGCCCAACATCTCAGTCCACAAATGTGACCTTTTTTCAAAGCTACAAACACTTCTAACAGCACCAACACTCCCACCTTTAATAGTAAATGATCTTGATCAACTGCCAAATGTTCATCTCCTTTTCCTGGAAATGACATGGATGCACTTCAGGTACTACTGTAAACATTCTTTGTGTCACAATTAACTTCTATTACACCATTCAAAAATAAAGATTCCTCTATTCCAAATCATTCTTATTTTTTTTCTTCCTATGAAAGCCTAATTCCTTAAAGGGACACTGAACCCACATTTTTTTTGTGTGATTCAGATAGAGCATGCAATTTTAAGCAACTTTCTAATTTACTCCTATTATCACATTTTCTTCATTCTCTTGGTATGTTTATTTGAAAAGCAAGAATGTAAGTTTAGATGCCGGCCCATTTTTGGTGAACAACCTGGGTTGTCCTTGCTGATTGGACAGCACCAATAAAAAATTGCTGTCCATGGTCTGAACTAACAATTTGCTGGCTCCTTAGCTGATATGCCTTCTTTTTAAATAAAGATAGCAAAAGAACGAAGAAAAATTGATAATAGAAGTAAATTAGAAAGTTGATTAAAATTGCATGTTCTATCTGAATCATGAAAGAAAAAAATTTGGGTTCAGTGTCCCTTTAATGATAGGGAAGTCAAAATTAAACTTGCATGATTCTGATTGACACTTTTAAATGAATTTCTATTTCTCTTGGTATCCATTGCTGAAAAAAGAATATGCATATATCCTACACTAGTGGGAGCTAGCTGCTGATTGGTGCATGCACACATTTGTCTCTTGTGATTGGCTAACTAGATGTGTTCAGCTAGCTGCCAGTAGGGCAGTGCTGTTCTTTCAACAAAGGATAACAATAGAGTTAAAGGGACATTCTAGCCAAACTTGGAATCCACATGGATGTATTTCAGTTTTGAATAGAAGCATTTTTGTAATATACATATATTAGCAAAAATGCTTCGAATAAAAGCTATAACTGTTTCAAAAGTGTATTTAAGTATGCACCGTGCACTAGGATTTTTGCAGCACAGCACTTGCTCAGAGAGCCTAAGGTACTTATACCATTAGGTAATGACTCAATTTGTTAATTGCTGACATGATACAAGTCCCACTGGCTCTCTGAGCAGCTGCAATATTTAAAAAGCTGGTGCACTGAGAATATCTAGCTATGCTTCACATGCACATGCAAAGAAAAATGTTAACACTAAAACAGTGATAACTTTTACTAGAAGTGTTTTTGCCAACACATGTATATTGCAAATATGTTTTTTCCAAAGATTTAATTCACCTTTGTGCATTTAAAGGGATAGGAACGTCAAAATTAAACTTGCATGATTCAGATAGAGCATGTAAATTTAAGATACTTTTAAACTCACTTCTATTTTTAAATGTACTTCGTTCTCTCAGTATCCCTTGTTTAAAAAGAATACGTACATATCATACACCAGTGGGAACTGCTGCTAATTAGTGTCTGCACACATTTGTCTCTTGTTATTGGCTAACTAGATGTGTTCAGCTTCCTGTCAGTAGTGCAGTGCTGTTCCTTCAGCAATGGATAACAAGAGAATGAAGCAAATTTTATAATAGAAGTAAATTGAAAAGTTGTTAAAAAATTGTATGTTCTATCTGAATCATAAAAGAAATTTTTTGGGTTTACTATCCCTTTAAATTTTGACCAGAATGCTCCTTTAAAGGGACATTATACACAAATTTTTTCTTTGCATAAATGTTTTGTAGATGATCTATTTTTATAGCCTATTAAGTTGTTTTTTAAAAAAAATGTATAGTTTTGCTTTTTTTTTAAATAACATTGCTCTGATTTTCAGACTCCTAACCAAGCCCCAAAGTTTTATGTGAATACGGTCAGCTACCTTCTCCAGCTTGCTCCTGTTTGTGTAAAGGGTCTTTTCATATACAAAAGAAGGGGGAGGGGGGGAGTGTCTTATTTGCCACTTGCAGTGGGCTTTCCAACTACCTTTTCAACAGAGCTAAACGGACAGCTTCTAAGTAAGTTTTTAAACAGTTTTATACTGGATTTTTATATCAGTATCTGTGCATCTTATTCTTTATAGTAGTGTCTATTACATGCAGTTATATGAAAATGAGTGTATACTGTCCCTTTAAGCAAATTTGATAATAGAAGTAAATTGGAAAGTTGTTTAAAATTGTATGTTCTATCCAAATCATGAAAGAAAATCTTGGGGTTTCCTGTCCCTTTAGCATCACCTCACTTTATAATTGCTATGTTGCTATTAATTTACATATGCAACAGTTACCATAGTAACCATAATTGATTTAATTGAAAAAACATGGAGATTGAAAAAACATGGAGATTGTAGTATGTACCATTAGTGTTTACAAATAAAGTAAAACAAACACCATTAAACAAATTCACTTCTCTTCAGAATGGTAGATAAGCATATATCTCCCATGTGCTACTGAATGCTTTGTTCTAAGAAATTAAGTGCCACAGTATTTTCACATGTTCAAATGTGTGTAATATGTTCAAATATGTCTCAGTGTCCTACTACTCTTCAAAAACTCACTCTACAGCTCCTCTCTCGCTCTCTCTCTATACCTCCGCTACTGGACCCTGTTTTGTAGCTCAATGAACAATCCAAACACATGCGAAATATGGCGGTTACGCTTGGGTTTATATAGGGGTTTTGACGTGTCAGTTTATTAATTGGTTGTCGTTTAAATTTTTACGTGTGAAGTCAACAAAAAACCCTTTTACTCTTTTATCTCCAATTACGTGTGCAATATACAGGCGTAAATTTCTGGCAACGCCAGAAATGTGGAGTTGCACACATTTCTGAAGATCGTCAGTTTGGCCTACTTATGCCAGTATATCATATGACGGCGTGTGTTATGTGATCCACCCGATGTGAAGTTACGTGGGTTTCAGCAGTTGCTCTAAAACTTCAGCGAATTCTGTGATCGCCCCCTAATGTCTATAAAGCTATGGGCGCTGCCATGTTATAACTTAGATTACTTTCTCTGCTGTGGCGAGTTAGGGATAGTTATAAATAAGTCACTAGAGTGGACAGCCAATGACTGTGTAGAATATAACAATGTTCTGAACTGTCATTTCTAACAGGGATTGAAAAGCTCCCAATTTCAGAATGGAATTACAGGAAAAGGGGACAAAATAAAGAAAGTATAATGCAGAGGTTTATATATATATATATACGATTTATCATTTTATATTACCATCTCAAAGTGTTTAATGTCTTTTTAATTAATTTTGAACTTGATAATACATTAACACTGAGCATCTACAAAGTTAGCACATTGACATAGGAAAGAAACTCAACTAAGGCATAATTTTTTTTTTTTTCAATATCGGTCTTTAAAAACTATTTTGATTTTATTACAAATTCCTGGTTTAGGTGCTCGCTTAATGGTTATACACTGTGCTACTATAATAAAAAAAACACCCACAAAGATATATGAGTCATACAATCCAGAAAATAAACTTTGCAGTGTTTATAACATAACTGCCCAGATAATGGAATCAAGGTTCAAAGATATGGTTTATCTCATATGGAACAAAAGTGTATGATACAATTTTTCCTTTAATTAATGTCAACCAGCAATCTTTTTCTTCAAAGCACTTTTAATTTGCAGTTGATCGATTTAGAAACCCAACACATTGGATACGTTATTATTCATACAGTGTCTTAGCTAATATAGAATACTAGGAATTTCCGCGAGGCCATTTGCAAGAAATTGCAGCTACCTAATAAGAAATTAGACTAACATTTAAAGGTGTGTGTATATATATATATATATATATATATATATATATATGCATCATTATTATATAAATATATATATATACACTGTATATATATATATATATATATATATATATATATATATATATATATATATATATATATATATATATATATATATATATATATATTGAATTCATATAACTTATTAGGTTCTTAGAAGATGTTTTAATCCAATTAATTGTACCAAAAAGCAGAAAGAAAAAAATGGAGAAGAAAAGAAAAATAGTGGTTTAAGAGGCACAATCTTCTATTACTGTTAAAAAAAATTGGAGAGTAAATGTTCAAAGACCAGTGGGGATATTAGGATTAATTCGAAAGGCTGCTACTCCCCACACTCCAGATTCTAATGGGTCGATTTATCAAAGGCTTTATCTTTGAGGCCCTACGGCTGCAGGGTCTCACACAAGAACCTGCACGTCGTATTTAACAAGCAGCGGTCACCGCTGCTTTGCTAACCTCTTCTCCACCTCTTGATTGACAGCTCCTGCCTGCGCATGATTGGCTGTGCGCGGGCAGGGGGCGGGATTGCATGGGTGCACAAAATAGCGCTTGTGTGCAATTCTGAATTCCTCCAGGAGAATTCAGACCGCCAAAGCCGAGCTGCAGAGGACAGGTGCGCGTATATGCGCCCCTGTCCACCTCAGCTTGATAAATCACCCCCTTAATCTCTTAACAACGGGTGGGCTGGCTATAGCTCAGAACTACAAACATTCACACTCAAAACACCAGGTTGGTCACAGAGACACACCCTCCAAGTATTCCTAACCGATAATCTGGAACCTCGACATCGGTCTGGGGGATGTGCATGTGGCAACACTCAGGGCCGCCATCAGGGGGTGACAGGGGTGACTCCTGTCAGGGGCCCAATGAGCCAGGGGGGCCCCATGAGGCAAGAACTAAAAAAAAAAAAACAACATTTTTTTTTTTTTTTAAATTTGGGCAGCCACCAGTGGGTACTACAGCAGAGTGCTAATTGAGCATGGGAAATGTTATTACAAGGAGTAAAGTATTAACATTTGAGAGGATTTCTTAGCGTGCACTAAACCACTATGTGCAGTGTGAGACAGACTTGGCACTTTGTACAGTGTGTGCCTGAGTCAGAGGGCAGATCACTTTCATTTGCAGAGGAGGTAGTACTTACTTAGCAAATGTTTTTTATTTCTTTGTGCAATTTTGGATTGTAACTTCAGTGTGGTAGTAGTTGTTTGGTGGGGCTAGGGGTCCATAAAAACACATTTTTTTAGCAGCAGTGTATTTATGATTATTTGACAATGCTGTAGAAATTCTATAGTAGAAATGTTTCCTCCTCAATACACAAATGGTAGATGCCCTTTTTATATATATATATATATATATATATATATATATATATATATATATATATAAATAAATATATATATATATTGCATTCCAGTTTACTGCCCCTTTATGCAAGGACTTTCCAGATGCAAGGAGGCATTTTATCTAAGATTTTTACATCTGCATAAAATGTTATACTCTCAGACTAAGATTGCTCAGTGTTTGAAATGAGACAGGTTAACTTAAAACTGTTCAGTTTATACTACAGCTGACTTAATTTTGAAATACATACCAACAAACCTAAATCCTGCATTTAACCAGATCTAATGGTATGAGTACCACAGCTTATGGTCCCACCAAGACCATATAGAATACAGTATTTTCAAAATCCATAAATACAGCTGACAGCTGGGAAAATTTGTACACTATATTTGAAGTGGTGCTCTTGGTTGGGGAAAATGGGGAAAAAACAAACAAACAAACATATGTCAACCTTTTAAAGGTATTTTTCTTCATCTAGCCATCTACCCAGCTCATTAATGTACAATTTTGCATTCACAGAATTATTTTTGTTTGCACATTTACAAATATGATTCTTTAAAAAGTGATCTCTTAATTTCTAAAAAAATATTTATCATGCATGTCACACACTGTTGATTTAGGGGATGCAAGGTGCATAAATGTTTCCTCCTGTGAGTGTTTCTGTGGGTGTCAGTGTTTATGTCTTTGTGCTTTGGTTTGTGTCTCTATGAGTGTGTATGTATTTTTTATCTGTGGGTCTCTCTGTGAGGGTGGGTGTGTATGTCTTTGTGCATTTTCTGTGGATGTCTGTGAGGATGTGTGCATATGTCTTTGAGCTTTTTCTGTGGGTGTCTCTGTGAGGGTGTGTGTATGTTTGTCTTTGTGTATTTTCTCTGGATGCCTCTGTGAGGGTAGGTGTGTATGTCTGTGTTTTCTGTGGATGTCTCTGTGAGGGTGTGTGTTTTATGTGGGTGTCTCTGTGTGGGTGTGTGGATGTCTTTGTGTGTTTTCTGTGGATGTCTCAGTGAGAGTGTGTGTATGTATGTCTTTCTGTGTTTTTTATGTGGTTGTCTCTCTGTGTGTGTATGTCTTTGTGTGTTTTCTGTGGGTGTCTCTGTGTGTGTGTATGTCTTTCTGTGTTTTCTGAGGCTGTCTCTGTTGGTGTTTCCTTGGGTGTATGTGCAAGTTTGAGTTTGTGTGTGTGTGTGTGTGTCCATGACATTTTGACCTTACTACTAATTATTCACATCTTTCTACAGACTTTGAGACTAACAAGACCTTTCTGGAAGTAACCAATCCACCATTTAACCTTTATATTATTATTTAGGCAGTTCAGGGCCCTTCCTTTTAGCCACTGCATGCTGTTGTCATAATTTAGTTATCATCTTCCTTTACAAAAAGATAATCAGAACTCCATATTTTGTTTTCTAAATCTCCTTTTTTTTACAAAACTGTAGTTTACCTCATTACTTGTCAGCTCAATGTAAACAAGTACTTAGTGTTTGGGTGTCTGTGTGTGTTTCTTTGCGTGTCTGCTAGAGTGTCTATATGTGAATCCTTATGTGTGAGTGTGTGTTTCAGTGTATGTGTGTGTGTGTGTGTATGTTACTACCTTTACAACATTTCCAAGTTTAACCCCTTAATGACCACAACACTTTTCCATTTTCTGTCCGTTTGGGACCAAGGCTATTTTTACATTTTTGCGGTGTTTGTGTTTAGCTGTAATTTTCCTCTTACTTATTTACTGTACCCACACATATTATATATTGTTTTTCTCGCCATTAAATGGACTTTCTAAAGAAACCATTATTTTCATCATATCTTATAATTTACTATAAAAAAATTATAAAATATGAGGAAAAAAATGGAAAAAACACACTTTTTCTAACATTGATCCCCCAAATCTGTTACACATCTACAACCACCAAAAAACTCCCATGCTAAATAGTTTCTAAATTTTGTCCAGAGTTTAGAAAGACCCAATGTTTACATGTTCTTTGCTTTTTTTGCAAGTTATAGGGCAATAAATACATGTAGCACTTTGCTATTTCCAAACCACTTTTTTTTCAAAATTAGCGCTAGTTACATTGGGACACTGATATCTTTCAGGAATCCCTGAATATCCCATGACATGTATATATTTTTTTTTAGAAGATATCCCAAAGTATTGATCTAGGCCCATTTTGGTATATTTCATGCCACCATTTCACCGCCAAATGCCATCAAATAAAAAAAATCGTTCACTTTTTCACAAATTTTTTCACAAACTTTAGGTTTCTCACTGAAATTATTTACAAACAACTTGTGCAATTATGGCATAAATGGTTGTAAATGCTTCTCTGGGATCCCCTTTGTTCAGAAATAGCAGACATATATGGCTTTGGCGTTGCTTTTTGGTAATTATAAGGCCGCTAAATGCCACTGTGCACCACACGTGTATTATGCCCAGCAGTGAAGGGGTTAGTTAGGGAGCATGTAAGGAGCTTGTAGGGTTAATTTTAGCTTTAGTGTAGTGCAGTAGACAACCCCAAGTATTGATCTAGGCACATTTTGGTATATTTCATGCCACCATTTCACCGCCAAATGCAATCAAATTGAAAAAAAACGCTACATTTTTCACAATTTTATGTTTCTCACTGAAATTATTTACTAACAGCTTGTGCAATTATGGCACACATGGTTGTAAATGCTTCTCTAGGATCCCCTTTGTTCAGAAATAGCAGACATATATGACTTTGGCGTTGCTTTTTGGTAATTAGAAGGCCGCTAAATGCTGCTGCGCATCACACGTGTATTATGGCTAGCAGTGAAGGGGTTAATTAGGTAGCTTATAAGGAGCTTGCAGGGTTAATTTTAGCTTTAGTGTAGAGATCAGCCTCCCACCTGACACATCACACCCCCTGATCCCTCCCAAACAGCTGTCTTCCCTCCCCCACCCCACAATTGTCCCCACCATCTTAAGTACTGGCAGAAAGTCTGCCAGTACTAAAATAAAAGTTTTTTTTTGTTTTGTTTAAAAAAAAAAAAAAATTCTGCTGTGTAGGACCCCCCCCCCCCTTAGCCCCAACCTCCCTGATCCCCCCAAACAGCTCTCTACCCCCCTCCTCTGCCTTATTGTGCACCATATTGGGTACTGGCAGCTGTCTGCCAGTACCCAGTTTGAAATCAAAAGTTTATTTTAAGATTTTCTGTAGTGTAGCTTACCCCCCTTAACACCCAACCCCCCACCCTCTCCCAGATCATTAATATTTTTTATTCCCACCCTCTCTCCCACTGATTCCCACCTTGTGCCTCTTCCACTTCAATTCTAAGTTTTGGGCAGTTTGACACGTGCACGCGCATGCGCGCTCCAGTGCACGCGCACGCGCGCTCCCGCCCCCCTCCTCTACTGATAGCCACCCCACTCGCCTCCCTGGACACGCTCCCACCCACCAACGATCATAGCCGATGCAGAGAGGGCCACAGAGTGGCTCTCTCTGCATCGGACTGCTTAAAAAAGTTATTGCAGGATGCCTCTATATCGAGGCATCACTGCAATAACATGAAAGCAGCTGGAAGTGATCAGGATCGCTTCCACTGCTTTCAAAGACCAACGACGTGCAGGGTACGTCCTTGGTCGTTAAGGACATTTTTTTGGAGGACGTACCCTGCACGTCGTTGGTCATTAACCCCTTAATGACAGAGGACTTACCAGGTACGTCATTGGAAAAACTCCCCTTAATGACAATTGACGTACCTGGTACGTCCTCTGTTGTTAGAAGTGCTGGAAGCGATCATGATCGCATGATCGCAAAATGACCGCAAGTAAAAATAATAAAAAAATACAGAGGCCGATGCAGGGGGAGCTCTATTGTTTAGTAAGGGATCTGGGAGGGGGAGGGAAGTAGATTATTTAGGGGGGCCAGCTACACTACAGAAAACAAAGGTTTTATATAAAAAAAGTTAATAAAAACTATTTTTGGGGGCAAATTGGGTACTGGCAGACAGCTGCCAGTACCCAAGATGGCGGCAAATAGGAAGAGGGGGAGGGTTAGAGAGATGTATGGGGGGGATCAGGGAGGTTGTGGGGTAAGGGGGGATCCATCACTGCAGACTATATGAAAAAAATAAAAAAAATAAATTTTTTATTTTTATTTCAGTACTGGCAGACTTTCTGCCAGTACTTAAGATGGCGGTGACAATTGTGAGGTGGGGGAGGGAAGAGAGCTGTTTGAGGGGGGTCAGGGGGGGATCAGGGGGTGGAATGTGTCAGGTGGGAGGCTGATCTCTACACTAAAGCTAAAAATTAACCCTACAAGCTACCTAATTAACCCCTTAACTGTTAGGCATATTACAAGTGTGGTGCGCAGCAGCATTTAACGGCCTTATTATTACTAAAAAGCAACGCCAAAGCCATATATGTCTGCTATTTCTGAACAAAGGGGGTCCCAGAGAAGCATTTACAACCATGTGTGCCATAATTGCACAAGCTGTTTGTAAATAATTTCAGTGAGAAACCTAAAATTTTGAAAAATTTTACAGTTTTTTTTATTGGATCGTATTTGGCGGTGAAATGGTGGCATGAAATATACCAAAATGGTCCTAGATCAATAATTTGGGTTGTCTACTACACTACACTAAAGCTAAAATTAAACCTAAACGCTCCCTACAAGCTCCTTAATTAACCCCTTCACTGCTGGGCATAATACACGTGTGGTGTGCAGCGGCATTTAGCGGCCTTCTAATTACCAAAAAGAAACGCCAAAGCCATATATGTCTGCTATTTCTGAACAAAGGGGATCCCAGAGAAGTATTTACAACCATTTATGCCATAATTGCACAAGTTGTTTGTAAATAAATTCAGCGAGAAACCTAAAGTTTGTGAAAAAATTTGTGAAAAAGTCAACAATTTTTTTTATTTGATCGCATTTGGCAGTGAAATGGTGGCATGAAATATACCAAAATTGGCCTAGATCAATACTTTGGGATGTCTTCTAAAAAAAATATATACATGTCAATGGATAGTCAGGGATTTCTGAAAGATATCAGGGTTCCAATGTAACTAGCGCTCATTTTGAAAAAAAGTGGTTTGGAAATAGCAAAGTGCTACTTGTATTTTTTGCTCTATAACTTGCAAAAAAAGTAAAGAACATGTAAACGTTGGGTATTTCTAAACTCGGGACAAAATTTAGAAACTATTTAGAATGGGTGTTATTTGGTGGTTGTAGATGTGTAACAGATTTTGGGGGTCTAAGTTAGAAAAAGTGTGTTTTTTTTCAATTTTTTCCTCATATTTTATATATTTTTTTATAGTAAATTATAAGATATGATGAAAATAATGGTATCTTTAGAAAGTCCATTTAATGGCGAGAAAAACGGTATATAATATATGTGGGTACAGTAAATGAGTAAGAGGAAAATTTCAGCTAAACGCAAACACTGCAGAAATGTAAAAATAGCCATTGTCATTAAGGGTAAGAAAATTGAAAAATGGTCCGGTCATTAAGGGGTTAAGGGGTTAAATAGACAATTAAGAATAAAGTGCATATACGTTTTAGTCACTTCGTCAAAAATTACACATATCAAAGGAGGGGGGGCCCTGATCAATGGTTGAGTCAGGGGCCCCAAAATTTCTAGTGGCGGCCCTGGCAACACTAGCGAAAACATATCACACACAGATGCATTTCAGCCCGTATATGGGCTTTTTTCAATGTGGACGATATGAGAAAAATACCTGAGTGATTACTCCTCAACCCAGCATTTAAACTATTAGGAACACACCCATTCAGAAGTGTCATCACTGATGCAGCCAATTAGGGCATTCCTTTCTTTCTTTTCTTTCTGCCTTTTTGTACATAATTCGCTATAGTGGGAGGGTAGCACCCAATCGAGGTTCCCTAAGTCCTAGGCCCTTTGTTGGTTTTCTTTACTTCAATGTACACAGTGCCTGTTTAATTGTGTTTTATTAAATCAAAATTAATTGGCTAGGCTCCACCAAGTCTATTGATAAAGGGCCAGATTACGAGTGGAACGCAAATGTTTGCACACAAGTGATAAAGGGTTTATCGCAGGGGTTTGCGCTCGTCGGGCTTATCGCTTATATTACTAGTTGAAAGTAAACGTAATCGCTTGAGCGCAATCGCAAATGATTACTGAAACTTCAGGGCTCTGGTTAACTGTTTTGCGAAACGAAAGTGTCACAAAACACATAAAAAATACATAACAAAGTACAGTTACATTCATATTAACACTATCTAATAAAATTATTATAAAAAATACACACAAAAGCTATAAGGGCTCAAAGACATAAGATCTCAGGTGTTAGAGGGAAAAAAAACAGGCAAAGGGCTTTAACATAGAGATACATACATATACATGTTTAAAGATGGATATGTATGTAAATATATATGACTATATATGTGTATATATGTATTTATATGTGTATATATGTGTATATATATATTTATATGTGTATATATGTTTGCAGTTAAGTAGATGAAAACATGAAAAAACATATTTATGCAATATTAATTTTTAATAAAGGTTTGAACTATGTATTTACTAAAAATATTTCACATTCCAATGTTCTGTACATAGCGGAATGTGTTCTAAGTATTTCTAATTAGATATTCCTACATATAAATATATCTGTATATTTGTATAATATAGAATCATGTATATATATATTTAGGTATATATATATATATATATATATACTGTGTATATATATATATATATATATATATATATATATATATATATATATATATATATATATATATATATATATATATATATATATATTATATATAACAGTCAATGAGTAGAGGTACAGCACTGTATAACCAATTTCTGTCCAATATTTTATTAGAGTGCATGGGAGAACAAGGGTCCTGCAATCCCTCAGAGTACAAACAGAGGAATAGAATACTCCCGGCACTGTTTCTTTAGGAAAACGTCCTTTATTGAAGAATCAAAGAATAAAACAACAGCTACGTTTCGGGCCTACATAGCCTTTATTCATGCTGAGCAGGGAGGCCCATAGACAACTATCAGATACATTGGTCTATCGCAAACTACATACTAATCCTACAAATAATTTCAGACATAGTTTGAGGGGCCTTGTTGGAGATGGAATAGCTTTGGGAATCTTTAAAGATGATGACATGAATATTCTAGTACCTAATAATACTATTTGCCCTATCTTCCATCATGTTCCCAAAATTCACAAAGATGCTCAGCAACCTCCAGGTAGACCAAATGTGACGGGCATTAGCTCATTGTTTGAGCCTCTAGCTGATTGGTTGGACATTATTCTTCAACCGTATGCAAGAACACAGTTGAGCTACCTACAGGATAGTTCTCATCTATTGCTTACTTTGAAAAATGTTGAATGGGGGACAGGTTTCATTTGGATGGGGGTTGACAAAACGTCTCTTTACACATCTATCCCACAAGATTTGGGAATAAGAGCTGTGGAGTTCTTTTTGCTTAGAGATTCTGATCTGGAGGTGGCTAAAATTAATTATGTATGTAAAGTGTTGAGGTTTCTATAATCACATAATTATTTTATGTTTGATGGAGAATGCAATGGCAACAAAATTTGCGCCTTCATTTGCTAATATATTTGTAGCCTGGTGAGAGCAAAATTATATTTATACTCCATGCAATCCCTGGAGTAATGTGCGAGCGGACATGATACGATGTAGCGTATCATGTCCGCTGCACATTGATAAATGCCGACAGCATAAGTTGTCATCATTTATCATTGCACCAGCAGTTCTTGTGAACTGCTAGTGCAATACCGCCCCCTGCAGATTTGCGGCCAATAGGCCGCTAGCAGGGGGTTTAAATCAACCCGATCGTATTCAATCAGGTTGATTTCTGTCCGCCACCTCAGAGCAGGCGGACAGGTTATGGAGCAGCGGTCTTTAGACAGCTGCTTTATAACTTCTGTTTCCGGAGAGCCTGAAGGTTCGCCGGAAACACGGCGCCTCAAGCTCCGTACTCTATGGAGCTTAGGGATAGACCAACAAAAAGAGGTTACAAATTCCAAAACTTGAAGAAATGTAGGAAAGTTGTTAAATTTCATAAGGCAAATAAGTATACCAATAGGGATAAACAAGGTGGTTTTAAAGATGCTATTGTGTTTACAACAGAATATAGCCAACAGTATAATGAGGTAGTTAAAATTTCAAAAAAGCATCTCCATATTTTATCATCTGATGATACAGTAAAACCACATATAAAAAAACTGTAAGTTTGTCCCTAAACAATCTAGAACATTAGCTCAAACATTATCACCTAGTCTTGTTCATAGCGATTCCACTAAAAAGTTTACCTCTCATACACCTGGAAATTGGCTTCTTAGAAAGGGTACTTTCAGATGTGGACATAGATTCTGCCAGGCCTGCCCCAGTATATTACAAAATGATCATTTTGTGTGCCATATAGATAAAGAGAAATATAAGATAGATTTCTATGCCAACTGTGGCTGATCATTGGTAGTCTACCTCCTGACTTGCAAACTATGTTGGTAAGACTACCCGTCAAGTAAGAACGAGGTTTAATGAGCATGTGAGGGATGTAAAAAATTATAATAAAGACTCTACTGTGGCAAACCACTTTAATAGCTTCCACCTTACTAATATAGTGAATATTTCTTTGCAAGTTATAGATGTGGCAGTTACACCAGTAAG
This sequence comes from Bombina bombina, assembly GCF_027579735.1. Lineage (NCBI taxonomy): Eukaryota > Metazoa > Chordata > Amphibia > Anura > Bombinatoridae > Bombina > Bombina bombina. The sequence goes on from NC_069499.1 coordinate 1,068,484,420, forward strand.
AGGGGGTGACAAAAATAAAATTTTGGACAAGAGCTCTTTTGGATCATAAAGTTAAGAACCCGTTATACCTTGGGTATGAATAAAGAATGTGACATTAATTACTTTATTGACAGATAATTTCCCATGATCATTAAGAAAATGTAACCTTTAATTATTCTTGAAGCTTAATGTAAGACATCTCTACAATGTTTTTCATAATCAATGTATGCTTTTGCTCTTGCTTTTAATTTTGAGTATTTTAGCAGTTTTTTGTCCACTAGAGTCTCAGGCCTAGATTTGGAGTTTGGTGGTAGCCGTGAAAACCAGCGTTAGAGGCTCCTAACGCTGGTTTTAGGCTACCGCCGGTATTTGGAGTCATTCAAAAAAAGGGTCTAACGCTCACTTTTCAGCCGCGACTTTTCCATACCGCAGATCCCCTTACGTCAATTGCGTATCCTATCTTTTCAATGGGATCTTTCTAACGCCGGTATTTAGAGTCGTGTCTGAAGTGAGCGTTAGAAATCTAACAACAAAACTCCAGCCGCAGAAAAAAGTCAGTAGTTAAGAGCTTTCTGGGCTAACGCCGGTTTATAAAGCTCTTAACTACTGTGCTCTAAAGTACACTAACACCCATAAACTACCTATGTACCCCTAAACCGAGGCCCCCCCACATCACCGACACTCGATTACATTTTTTTAACCCCTAATCTGCCGACCGCCACCTACGTTATACTTATGTACCCCTAATCTGCTGCCCCTAACACCGCCGACCCCTATATTATATTTATTAACCCCTAACCTGCCCCCCACAACGTCGCAGCCAGCTACCTACAATAATTAACCCCTAATCTGCCGATCGCAAAGAGCCGCCACCTACATTATAGCTATGTACCCCTAATCTGCTGCCCCTAACACCGCCGACCCCTATATTATATTTATTAACCCCTAATCTGCCCCCCTCAATGTCGCCTCCACCTGCCTACACTTATTAACCCCTAATCTGCTGAGCGGACCGCACCGCTACTATAATAAAGTTATTAACCCCTAATCCGCCTCACTAACCCTATAATAAATAGTATTAACCCCTAATCTGCCCTCCCTAACATCGCCGACACCTAACTTCAATTATTAACCCCTAATCTGCCGACTGGAGCTCACCGCTATTCTAATAAATGTATTAACCCCTAAAGCTAAGTCTAACCCTAACACTAACACCCCCCTAAATTAAATATAATTTTAATCTAACGAAATTAATTAACTCTTCTTAAATAAATTATTCCTATTTAAAGATAAATATTTACCTGTAAAATAAATCCTAATATAGCTACAATATAAATTATAATGATATTATAGCTATTTTAGGATTAATATTTATTTTACAGGTAACTTTGGATTTATTTTAACCAGGTACAATAGCTATTAAATAGTTAAGAACTATTTAATAGCTAAAATAGTTAAAATAATTACAAATTTACCTGTAAAATAAATCCTAACCTAAGTTACAATTAAACCTAACACTACACTATCACTAAATAAATTAAATAAAATACCTATAATTATCTACAATTAAACCTAACACTACACTATCAATAAATAAATTAAATACAATTCCTACAAATAAATACAATGAAATAAACTAACTAAAGTACAAAAAATAAAAAAGAACTAAGTTACAAAAAATAAAAAAATATTTACAAACATTAGAAATATATTACAACAATTTTAAACTAATTACACCTACTCTAAGCCCCCTAATAAAATAACAAAGGCCCCCAAAATAAAAAAATGCCATACCCTATTCTAAATTACTAAAGTTCAAAGCTCTTTTACCTTACCAGCCCTGAACAGGGCCCTTTGCGGGGCATGCCCCAAGAAGTTCAGCTCTTTTGCCTGTAAAAAAAAACATACAATACCCCCCCCAACATTACAACCCACCACCCACATACCCCTAATTTAACCCAAACCCCCCTTAAATAAACCTAACACTAAGCCCCTGAAGATCTCCCTACCTTGAGTCGTCTTCACCCAGCCGAGCCGAATTCTTCATCCAAGCGGAGCAAGAAGAGGTCCTCCATCCGGTAGAAGTCTTCATCCAAGCGGGGCAGAAGAGGTCTTCCATCCGATTGAAGTCTTCATCCAAGCGGAATCTTCTATCGTCATCCATCCGGAGCGGAGCGGCAGCATCCTGAAGACCTCCGACGCAGAACATCCATCCTGGCCGACGACTGAACGACGAATGACGGTTCCTTTAAATGACGTCATCCAAGATGGCGTCCCTCGAATTCCGATTGGCTGATAGGATTCTATCAGCCAATCGGAATTAAGGTAGGAATATTCTGATTGGCTGATGGAATCAGCCAATCAGAATCAAGTTCAATCCGATTGGCTGATACAATCAGCCAATCAGATTGAGCTTGCATTCTATTGGCTGTTCCGATCAGCCAATAGAATGCGAGCTCAATCTGATTGGCTGATTGGATCAGCCAATCGGATTGAACTTGATTCTGATTGGCTGACTCCATCAGCCAATCAGAATATTCCTACCTTAATTCCGATTGGCTGATAGAATCCTATCAGCCAATCGGAATTTGAGGGACGCCATCTTGGATGACGTCATTTAAAGGAACCGTCATTCGTCGTTCAGTCGTCGGCCAGGATGGATGTTCCGCGTCGGAGGTCTTTAGGATGCTGCCGCTCCGCTCCGGATGGATGACGATAGAAGATTCCGCTTGGATGAAGACTTCAATCGGATGGAAGACCTCTTCTGCCCCGCTTGGATGAAGACTTCTACCGGATGGAGGACCTCTTCTTGCTCCGCTTGGATGAAGAATTTGGCTCGGCTGGGTGAAGACGACTCAAGGTAGGGAGATCTTCAGGGGCTTAGTGTTAGGTTTATTTAAGGGGGGTTTGGGTTAGATTAGGGGTATGTGGGTGGTGGGTTGTAATGTTGGGGGGGGGTATTGTATGTTTTTTTTTACAGGCAAAAGAGCTGAACTTCTTGGGGCATGCCCCGCAAAGGGCCCTGTTCAGGGCTGGTAAGGTAAAAGAGCTTTGAACTTTAGTAATTTAGAATAGGGTAGGGCATTTTTTTATTTTGGGGGGCTTTGTTATTTTATTAGGGGGCTTAGAGTAGGTGTAATTAGTTTAAAATTGTTGTAATATATTTCTAATGTTTGTAAATATTTTTTTATTTTTTGTAACTTAGTTCTTTTTTCTTTTTTGTACTTTAGTTAGTTTATTTCATTGTATTTATTTGTAGGAATTGTATTTAATTTATTTATTGATAGTGTAGTGTTAGGTTTAATTGTAGATAATTATAGGTATTTTATTTAATTAATTTATTGATAGTGTAGTGTTAGGTTTAATTGTAACTTAGGTTAGGATTTATTTTACAGGTAAATTTGTAATTATTTTAACTATTTTAGCTATTAAATAGTTCTTAACTATTTAATAGCTATTGTACCTGGTTAAAATAAATACAAAGTTACCTGTAAAATAAATATTAATCCTAAAATAGCTATAATATAAATATAATTTATATTGTAGCTATATTAGGATTTATTTTACAGGTAAGTATTTAGCTTTAAGTAGGAATAATTTATTTAAGAAGAGTTAATTAATTTCGTTAGATGTAAATTATATTTAATTTAGGGGGGTGTTAGTGTTAGGGTTAGACTTAGCTTTAGGGGTTAATACATTTATTAGAATAGCGGTGAGCTCCAGTCGGCAGATTAGGGGTTAATAATTGAAGTTAGGTGTCGGCGATGTTAGGGAGGGCAGATTAGGGGTTAATACTATTTATTATAGGGTTAGTGAGGCGGATTAGGGGTTAATAAGTTTATAATAATAGCGGTGCGGTCCGGTTGGCAGATTAGGGGTTAATAAGTGTAGGCAGGTGGAGGCGACATTGTGGGGGGCAGATTAGGGGTTAATAAATATAATATAGGGGTCGGCGGTTTACGGAGCGGCAGATTAGGGGTTAAAAATAATATACAGGGGTCAGCGATAGCGGGGGCGGCAGAATAGGGGTTAATAAGTGTAAGGTTAGGGGTGTTTAGACTCGGGGTACATGTTAGAGTGTTAGGTGCAGACGTAGGAAGTGTTTCCCCATAGGAAACAATGGGGCTGCGTTAGGAGCTGAACGCGGCTTTTTTGCAGGTGTTAGTTTTTTTTTCAGCTCAAACAGCCCCATTGTTTCCTATGGGGGAATCGTGCACGAGCACGTTTTTGAGGCTGGCCGCGTCCGTAAGCAACTCTGGTATCGAGAGTTGAAGTTGCGTTAAATATGCTCTATGCTCCTTTTTTGGAGCCTAACGCAGCCATTCTGTGGACTCTCAATACCAGAGTTATTTTAAAGGTGCGGCCAGAAAAAAGCCAGCGTTAGATACGCGGGTCGTTACCGACAAAACTCTAAATCTAGCCGTCAATGTTTATGACTTGTGAAAATACTAATGCCATTATTGTCCGTTATTACTAAATTGTAAATCAAATTGTCACTTAGGTAAAATTATGTTTTTAACCAAGTTTTATTTTAATTAGGCAGTGAAATGTTTAATTTTACGTGCCTATAAATACACTGGGTTAAGGCACAGACAATAGTCTATGAATAAGCGCCGCTAGGGTGCGCGGAAAGCGTCAGACTGCTTGTTCACCTGTACACCTGCCATGTCTGTCATATGTTTTAACTCGGTTTGGAATAAAGGATTTTAGATTTAATATTGCTTGGTTCCGTCGTAGTGCCTGCCACTTGTTCTCTGCTTGCTCCTGTTTGCGTAATGGGTCTTTTCATATTTAGAGGAAGGTCTGCTCTTCCTGCTTTCCTAGCCCCTTTCAGTGGGTGTCCCAGCATAACCTCCTCAACAGTGCTAAACTAAGTAAGTTTTTTAAAAGGTTTTATAGTGGATTTATAGATCAGTATCTCTGCATATTCTTCTTTATAGAAGTATCTATTGCATGCAGTTATATGAAAATTGGTGTATGCTGTCCCTTTAAATACATTAATTAAAGGGACATAAAACTGCTATGAGAAAATTATTTTTCTTTTTGTTCTGTTGGTACCTATAACTACCAGGGCTATTTAAAAACAGGCACTTGCTATTTAATTAAATGCATACAGCAGATGTAGCATAAGTTCCAGAGCAGAATATGCACAGCCTTACTGTAAAATATAGGGGCAGGTCTCCCCTCCCATTGTGGCCCCTTGTAGTGATACTACCAGTGATTGCAGGGCAAGATGGGCTACATAAAAAGTTTGCTGGAGAACTGTTTTGTAAGCAATGGGAGGCAGAACCTGTCTAGCATACTAGAGGTGTTTGGGATAGTAAGAAATCAGGGATGGAAGAGCAGATAAGGTGGGATCTCTGTGATGTATGTTATTAGGGGTAGCTGTGGGTTCCCTGAGTGTCAGGTTCTGGATTGTATTAAACCACTGCACACCTCAGCTTATTGGTTCTGACATCCTAGTAACTCTCTCAGTGCTGGAAGCTTAAGGCCCCGCTAGGGCTTAGGATAGGCAATGTGAGCAGGAAGGGATGTCAAGAAGAATAAGGACTGATATCAGGTAGCAGATCTTCCTATATTGGTAGCTGCAGGTTGCAAACAATGACTAGTGAGCTGAACTGTGAGCAACAGAGGACTCACAGGAGTGCAAAGTATATCATGTGTCAATTCAGGTCCTAATGATTATTTAATTGTACGTAAAGCTTGACCCATATGAATGTGTATTATTCAAGATTTCTGTGCACTCCAGTGGCTGATCATTTTGAATCTTGCAATATGTATTTAATGCCTGCAAATTGTTAAACACATATGAATGTGATGCTTGTGAATGACTCATCTACCTTTGTTTCTCTCAGATTCAGCCGTGCATTGCAGTTTCAGAGCAGATCACACAGTTAGAGGTTTACAAAAATGCAATTCGAACAGGATATATGATCACATGAACCTACTCAGCTACCTTCATAAGGGTTATGAAAATTGATTTCTCAATCACAGGGATGAATCACATCCTTTATTCCAGATACATTTACCTGCACAGGGTGTCGTCTGTGTAGCCATGATGGTGCTGTTTATATAGCTATGATTTTTTCTCAGAGAGGTAAACGCTTTGTGGCAGAGCTAGGTGTGTCACCACTTTTCATATGGTATGATAAGCATTAGTGTAAAAATAAATTAATGTGCATGAGAGCTAAAACCTAAACAGTTTAGAGCACTATCTCTGTTTCATGAGTCATATCCCCTAATCTCTGTGTTATTTCTTGTGTTTTGTGGTGCAAAGCACCTGCTGCTTAAGGGGCCTATTTAACAAATGTCTGTCCGACATGATCCAATCAGCGGATCATGTCCGACAGACATCGCTGAATGCGGAGAGCAATACGCTCTCCGCTTTCAGCATTGCACCAGCAGCTCTTGTGAACTGCTGGTGCAACGCCGCCCCCTGCAGATTCGCGGCCAATCGGCCGCCAGCAGGGGGTGTCAATCAACCCGATCGTATTCGATCGAGTTGATTTCACGTGATCTCTGTCCACTGTCTCAGAGCAGGCGGACAGGTTATGGAGCAACAGTCTTTAGACCACTGCTTCCTAACTGGTGTTTCTGGCGAGTTTAAAGGCCCGCCAGAAACACGGCCCTTCAAGCTACATACAGAGCTTGATAAATGGGTCCCTAAGAGTGCATCCAGAAAAATGTACCAAACGCCATGTTTAACTTGTCCAAGGGCAGTTTTATGGAGTGCTGGAGATGAAATGCCTCCCATTACTGGTGTGGCATGTAAATAGCCGGAATTTGCATGGCACACACTTTTATTTAAATCCAGTACACTTCACAATCCTCTGACCGTTGCTGCTGGGAAGTACTTCTTAGTTTCCCCCTCAGATTATGAAATAAACTAACAGGAAACAGTAGCTCCGTAATAGTAAAAAAAATATTTATTTCCAGCCAACAGCTCACCTAAACTACTAGGTTCAGCACTTTCTAGGGGCGGTTTTTGAGGGTTAGTTCTACAGCATGAGGCCTTTCCACTCCTGAGCTCTCAATATATGTATAATGTTATGTAATCATTTTATTACAAATCAGTGGTCACTTGCTGTATAATGGGGTGTATGGGGCATGTAGTGTGTGTAGTGTGTGGTGTGTATATAGTGTATGTGTGTGGGTGTGTGGTGTGCATGTAGTGTTTGTGTGTGGTGTGGATGTTGTGTGCATGTGTATATGTGTATTGTATATGTAGTGAGTGTGTGTGTGTATGTACTGTATGTGTATGTACTGCATGTGTATATGTAGTGTTTGAGTGTGGTGTGCGTATGTATGTGTATTGCATGTGTAGTGTGTGTGTATGTAGTGGGGCATATAGTGAGTATGTGTAGTGTGTATTGTGTATGTAGTGTCTGTGTGGGGTATGCATTGTGTTTGCATCTTGTACTGATTTTGTGCTGTTTCCCTGTGTATTTTAGACCTGGATTGTCTGACTTAGAATTAGTTTATTCTTTACCTAAGCATAGTGACTTTGTAGTTTGCTTTTTGCAATTGATTATTTTTCTACACTGTCTCTGCTGTTTCCTGCATCTCCAGTGTCCTATAGCCTTATTACCTCAGATGCCTCTGTTCTCATGAGATCTGCATTAAAATTATTTATTTTTATAACTATTATATGCTTCCTGTTAGGATTAACTTGTTTTTAATAATATATTTTGTTATTTCTAGTTACCTATAGAAGTAAGTTATTGTAGGCATAACAAGACTAATCTTTTATCTAGGTATATTTTCCTTCAGTATTTAGAATATTAATTTATAGTTACTTTCTAATACTTATTTGTTCTTTTGCTTTGTAGGTGCTGATTTAAGTCCTAGAGAGAGTTCAGCTACTGAGTTTAGTCTCATTGCTCTCTTACTCCTTCTTGGTTACTGTGTTTAACTTGCAGTGTCCCATTAAGAGTTTGTGGTAAATTGGGCCACTCAACCATTGATTCCACCTCTGTAAGATTATTTGATATCCAGCTCATCACCTGATACTGATGTATTCTGCTCTAGGTCAGGATGGGAATCACTGTGCCAGTTATTACAAACACATTTTTTTCTTGTCTCAAGTTACTTTAGCAGAAGAAGGTTATAATTGTTTGCACATACTTTGACATGAAATGTTGGGTTAATTGACACTAAGGGGCCCATTTATCAAGCTGTAGTGTGTATGTATTGTGTTTGTGTGTGTGTGTGATGTGTATGTAGTGTGTGTGGGTGTGTGGTGTGCATGTAGTGTATGTGTGTAGTGTGTGTAGTAAGCAGTGTGTGTATTATTATTATTATTATTATCAGTTATTTGTAGAGCATCAGCAGAGCTTTAAACATAGACATGGCATGCAAGGTAACATTTACAGGAATCAAGTGGGTAGAGGGACCTTCTGAGAGTTGCACTGTTGTAGTCAGCTCTTATGAAGGTGATGTTCAAACAGCTGGGCTCATAGGCTTCATGTTAAGTTGTTCAAGGGGATAACAAAGGAGGAGAGGAACTGGGGTTAGGAATGGTTAGTGTAGCTTGTATGCCTCCCTAAACAGTAGAGTCTTTGGGAAGAGCTTGAAACTTTCAAAACTAGTGGAGAGTCTTGTGGAGCGAGGCAGAGAGTTCCAAAAAATAAGGGACAGCATGGAGAAGTCCTGTAGATGAGAATGTGAGGAGGGAACAATAAATGAGGTTGTGAGCAGAGCCTAGGGGACAAGAGGGTAAGTATCTGTTGACAAGGTCTGAGATATAGGGGGAGCAGTGCAGTTGAGGCCCTTGTATGTCAAAGTCAGAATTTTATGTTTTATTCTGGAGGCAAGATGAAGCCAGTGAAGGGATTGGCAGAGAGGTGCAGCAGATGAAGAGCAATGTGTGAGGAAGACGAGCCTGGCAGGAGGCATTCATTATGGGTTGTAAAGGAGCTAGATGACAGCTAGGGTGACCAGAAAAGATGGAGTTGCAGTAGTCAAGGTGGAAAAGGATGAGAGAGTGGATTAACAACTTAGTTGTGTCTTGTGTAAGGAAAAGTCGAATTTTAGAGATATTTTAAGGTGGAAGCAGCAGGAATGTGCTAGTGTGTAGTGTGTGTGGTGTGTATGTAGTGTGTGGTGTGTATGTAGTGTGTGTGTAGTGTGTGTGTATGTAGTGTGTGGTGTGTATGTAGTGTGTGGTGTGTATGCGTGTGTGTGTGTATGTATGCGTGTGTGTGTGTGTGGGGTGTATGCAGTGTGTTTGTATGCTTGTGTGTAGTGTGTGTGTGTGTGTAGTGTGTGTGGTGTGTAAGTAGTGTGTGTGTATGTGTGTGTGTGTGTGTGTAGTGTGTGTGGTGTGTATGTAGTGTGTGTGTGTGTGTAGTGTGTGTGGTGTGTATGTAGTGTGTGTGTGTGTAGTGTGTGTGGTGTGTATGTAGTGTGTGTGTGGTGTGTATGCTATGTAGTGTGTGTGCATGTAGTGTGTGTGTATGCGTGTGTAGTGTGTGTGTGTATGTGTAGTCTGTATATAGTGTGTGTTCTCATTGAAAAGCAAAAAAACTTTTTTTCTTGATTCTCAAGTTATTTTAATGCTTTTCCAAGAATCAATACAATATTTTTACACTGAATTTTTTTTTTATCTGGACAGATAATATATATATAATTTGATTGCAAAACTTTGTATTGTAATGTATTGCAGTCCTATCTGAAGGTCAAATCCATAACCTCAATTTAACTGGTAACAGATTCTTTTCTAATCTGTTACAACTGCAGATATCAATTGCATTTTTCCCAGTTTAATTCAATTTCCCATAAAAGAACTGTGTTCATAGTTAGTTGCAGTAAATGTTACATTGCCTGTATAAATAAATGCTAACGGGTTCCTTGCTTACAGACTTAGTGAATGTAAAGTTAACAGTTCTGGAACACCTTTAAGCATTTATTTAGTGTCCCTAAACGTAGTCGTTAAGTTATTTTTTAGATCACAGCGATGGTTTATGTTATATATGTTTTAGCATTCGTACTGTTTCTGTGCCGACTCCTCCCAAAAGATACTTCCTGGTTCTCCAGTGTGTTACGATTAGAGCGGTCCCACCCGCTCTGTACGTAGCTCTGAAGCGCTCTCCCGATAAAAAGTGGTTTTGCGCATGCGCTAAACTTTCTCTTTATTGACACATAGGGGTAGATTTACCAAGCAGCGGATGCTGCAATCTACTCCCGAAGTTTCCGGGTCACTGGAAACCTAAGTTAAGATGCAGCGGTCCTAAGACCTTTTAGGTGGCGGACTGCAATCATCACGATCTGATTGGGATGATTGACACCCCTGATAGCGGCTGATTCTCCACTAATGTAAAGGGACACTCAGGTCAAATTAAATTGTCATGATTCAGATACCGCATGTAATTTTAAACAACTTTCCAATTTACTTCCATTACAAAAAATGTGCACAGTCTTTTATATTTACACTTTTTGAGTCACCAGCTACTACTGAGCATGTGCAAGAATTCACAGACTATACATATATGCATTTGTGATTGGCTGATTACTATAACAAGGTACAGGGGGAGTGGAAATATACATAACATTGAAATTTGTTAGAAAAAAATCTACTACTCATTTGAATATGCTATTGTATTGTCTTGTTATCTTGCATTTGTTGATTATGCAAATCTTCTGTGTTTACTGGCCCTTTAAGTTTTTAAAAGGTTTTATACTGGATTTTTAGATCAGTATCTGTGCATATTCTTCTTTATAGTAGTGTCTATTACATGCAGTTATAAGAATTACAGTCATCACATTACAGGGTAAAGGAGGAAGTAACAAAGATTGACAAGTACTAGATAATGACTTTATATTCTGGGATAGACAGTGCCAAGCTCAATAAATTCTATTTTTTATAGAAAATCTGATATATTTTTAGAATAGTGGCCCCAGTAAATTTGAGATATGCAAAATCAATAAAGGAAATATGTGTGAAATCTTATATAAACATTTGAACTGTAACATAAAGATTGAGTATGGTAATCTTGTAGAATGTAAAATATTAAGGTGTTCGTTCTAGATCTGTCAGTATGTTCCCCTGCCTCTGTAAGACCTTACATTATTTAGAGATAAATTACAGAAAAACAGGAAAACCTTTTTTTGTGTGGGTTAAAGGGAAAGACTAGGCCGAAATAAACTTTCATGATTCAGATAGAGCATGTAATTTTAAACAATTTTCCAATTTACTTTTATCTCCAATTTTGCTTTGTTCTCTTGGTATTCTTAGTTGAAAGCTTAACCTAGGAGGTTCATATGCTATAATATATTCATATTTCTTAGACCTTGAAGCCCACCTCTTTCAGATTGCATTTTAAGAGTTTTTCACCACTAGAGGGTGTTAGTTCACGTATTTCATATAGATAACACTGTGCTCGTGCACGAGAAGTTATCAAGGAGCAGGCACTGATTGGCTAGACAGCAAGTCTGTCAAAAGAACTGAAAAAAAGGGCAGTTTGCAGAGGCTTAGATACAAGATAATCACAGAGGTTAAAAGCATATTATTATAACTGTGTTGGTTATGCAAAACTGGGAAATGGGTAATAAAGGGCTTATCTATCTTTTAAAACAAAAAAAATTCTGGTGTAGACTGTCCCTTTAAGTTTACTTCTTGCTCTAAATTTATATGGAAATTTACTTGTAGACGTTGCATTAATAAATCATTGCACAGTGCTGAGTCCTTTTGCAACACTCAGGTGTACAGACATTGCAAAAAGAGGATTACTTGGACTTTTTCCTTTTGCAACTGTTCCTCAATGTTTGTTTTGCCATCAATGGTTTTCTCTGTAATCAAAGGGGAAAGATTAGCCAAGACTCATG